>NC_067149.1:41896029-42061029 GCF_903995435.1 Acomys russatus | reverse complement strand
CTTGCGCTCACTGCGCACAGCGTACAGCACCAGCAGGTTGAGGCCCACGGTGATCAGGGAGATGCTACTGAGAAACACCACCAGGGGCAGCAGCTGAGGGCTGGCCAAGGCCGTCCTGTTCCCCTCACACATCTTGTCTTCAAAAGCAGAGGAGGTGTTGGGAAGGCTCATTGGCACAAGGACAGCCTCCAGTAGTGGCTCCCTCCCTGGGAGAAAAGACACAGATCAAGGTCAGAGGTCAAGTCACCTATAAGCACCATGCTGGTTAGACTGGAAGTGGAAGCTGCCGGGGGCAGTGGACACCCACCCCACCATCAGGACCCGTGTGTTCATTCATGCATTCCTTCTGTCCTCACATTCCGTCAGGGGCTAGTTGTTGGATTCCTGGCATTATTCTAGATATCAGAGATACCGCAGTGGACAAACTGATTTCGTGAAGAGTTTGGATGCCAGAGCTTAACCAGAACAGGGTGATCAGTACTTTATACAAGTCTTATTTGGAACTTGTCCTGACTGGCCTGAGCTTTGTCTCCTCATCTCTTTGCTGGTTGCTGGTCCTGAGACAAAACTGGCCAGAAAGAGGCCAGCTGGCCTCACAAACCATTCTCCCTTTGTGACAAAGATGCCAAGGTATGGAAGTCACCCTCTGCCCTCTACCCTTTTCCTGAAAGGAAGTGAGAAAGGGATGTTAGGGGTATGATGGCAGTTTGGAGGCAGTCAGAGGGATGCCAAGAAAACCTCAGAGGATTGCGTCGTCAGGCAGCTGCTGAAGCCACTATGCAACCTTGGCTAGTATGGTAGCTAACGGTTTTCTTTGCTTAAGCCACTGTCCAGGGAGAACTGTTGTTGGAAGGGGAGAGCTGTTGGGAGGGGAGCTGTTGTGGGAAAACCATTGTGGAGAGCTTTGGGGGAACTACTGGGATGAGTTTTGGGGGTGACTATTGAGGTGGTGCTGTTGGGAAACACTTGCAGTGAAAGCCCTGTGCTCAGCTCACACTGTGAGGCCTGAGGAATGCCTGCAGTTCCATGGAAGTGGAAAAGCCTTAGGAAACTATGTGAGCCGGCTGTGAGCCCAGAAAGAATGGCCACACGGGGACACAGCAAGCAGCACTGGCCTGAGAAAGGCTGCTGCAATTCCAAGAAAGGAGGGGGTGCTTTAGGGATAGGCTTGAGGGTTGCTGGGGACTTCCCAAGAAAAAGAGATGACTCAGGGACCTAGGCCTAGAAGCCTATGGTCACAGAAGGAGGGCTGTAGAGGGTCCATGAGGGAGAGTGTTTCTTCACCCCGTGCCCCCCACTCAGGGCCAGCTACTTTAAAATGAAAGAAAGCAAAATACTAGTACTAGTACAAATAAGTTCTAAAACAAAGTACCAATAAAATGAAAGACAACAAAAGAAAATTGTTTTTTTCAATATTGGGCATCAAACCTAGATCTTTACCTTCCCCAGATAAGAGCTCTGCCACCAAGCCTTGTAGCTTTAAATAAAAATGTCCAAATCATCAGGAATTTGGTGTCATGAGATACAGAGTGTGCCAGCACCTGGGGTCCCTTCTGAGTGTGAGAGCCTCTGGGCAGCTGCGGGGTTTCAGGGTCACAGTGGCTGGGAAGTATCTGAGCTCTATCCAACCCTTAGATAGGATCTAGCCATGAGATAACAAACCAGCGTGCTCTTCCCTCCTTTTGGTTCAGCACTTTGAAGAGTAGATTTGTAACAGTTTCTAAAAGAGGGACAGACTCTTATGGCAAGAAGGGAAGACATGCAAACACAGGCACCCCCATCTGGCCTCACAGCCCAGAAAGACTACAGAGAAGTTGAAGGACATGACCCCATTCAGCCTTACATCTCAAAGAGACTGTGAAGACAGTGGGGGACACAGAGACAGGGACCCCCATCTGGCCTCGTATCCCACAGGGGACTGAAGAGAAAGTGAGAGACCATGCAGAGACAGGCCCATTGGGCCTCATGGCCCATAGGGAGCTGCAGAGATAATGGGGAGCGGACATGGATCCCTCCAGCCTTATACACCTCCCTAGTCTCCAGGAGACTGAGAAGCCTAGAGTGTTGCAAGGCATCCTTATATCAAATGCAGAAAAGATGCCGCCCTCCCTCTCTCCCTCCCTCTCTCTATGCTAGGATGCCAACAGCCTTCTAAATTATAGCGGTGGATATGGACCAAAGCCAACAGCAGCAAGCTTGTTAACTAGTGACAACAAATAATAAAATCCAATCAAATTCAAATACCACAAAACAAGCCCAAGGTCAATGTTCCTTCCACACTTTGGACCACAGACAGTACAAAGCCAAGCCCTGGGCATCTCTCACACATCACTTATATTAATCTGAGCAGCCCAAGCTCAGAGAGGCCAAGCAACCTATTCAAAGCCACACAGCTAGAGAGTTTGTTTTTTTTTTTTCTGAGACTGTAGTAGATCTGCTCCTTTCTCCCCTGAGTACCACTGGCTCTTGGGGGACTTGTCACTCTGTGGTGGGAGCTGCCCTGGTGCCTGGTCTGTATATACATCCCCAGCATGGGACACTAGGAGCAGATACCTCCCAGTGTGACAACTGGGAATATCTGATGTCAGATATTCCATGGAGGACAGAAGAAAATGTGCCCAGAATATTGGCACATTTGTCTAGCCTAGAGCATGTATCTTACAGTAAGGAGATTTGTGTGTGTGTGTGTGTGTGTGTGTGTGTGTGTGTGTGTGTGTGTTGTGTACTCTCAGAGGCTAGAAGAGAGCACTGGATCCCACAGAGCTGGCAGGTAGTTGTAGAGTGGTGGACTTGGGTGCTGGGCTCCTCTGCAAGAGTACTGGATCCTTCTACTTTGCTATTTTCCCATGCTTCTCTCATCTAGAGTCCCAATAGGATATCCTCCCCTCTGTCTCAGTTTCTTGGTAAGTGAAGACTTTGATGGGAAATACCCCTTGGGCTAGTATGCAGATATAAGTGAGTGTATACCATTTGACTCTTTCTGCTTCTGGGTTAACTCACTCATTATGATCATTTTTAGCTCAATCCATTTGTCCACAAATTTCGGAAATTCCTTGTTTTTAATAGCTGAGTAGTATTCCACAGTGTATATGTACCACAGTTTCTTTATCCATTCTTCTACTGAGGGACACTTAGGCTGTTTCCATGATCTGGCTATCATGAATAAGGCTGCTATGAACATGGTTGAACAAATTTTGTTGTTGTGTGCTGGAGCATCTTCTGGGTATATTCCAAGGAGTGGAATAGCTGGGTCTTGAGGAAGCCCTATTCCCATTTTTCTGAGATAGCACCAGATAGATTTCCAAAGTGGCTGTATTAGTTTGCATTCCCACCAGCAATGAAGGAGTGTTCCTCTCTCCCCACATCCTCGCCAGCATATGGTTTCGCTTGAATTTTTGATCTTAGCCATTCTGATGGGTGTAAGATGGAATCTCAGAGTTGTTTTGATTTGCATTTCCCTGATGACTAAGGAGGTTGAGCATTTCTTTAAGTGTTTCTCAGCCATTTGATATTCTTCTGTTGAGAATTCTCTGTTTAGTTCCAAGCCCCATTTCTCAATTGGGTTATTCAATACAGGCTGTAAACTTCAAACCTCTACCCAGATCTAGCCAATGGACAGGACATTCTCCACAGTTGAGTGGAGAGTGGGGTATGACTTTCACATGTACTCTGGTGCCTTATATTTGACCATATCCCCTGGATGGGGAGACCTGGTGGCACTCAGAAGAAGGACAGCAGGTTACCAAGAAGAGACTTGATACCCTATGAGCATATACAGGGGGAGGTAATCCCCCTCAGGAACAGCCATAGGGCAGGGGAGTAAGGGGAAAATTGGAGGGAGGGAGGAATGGGAGGATACAAAGGATGGGATAACCATTGAGATGTAACAAGAATAAATTAATAAAATAAAAAAAAAAAAGAGTACTTCATGCACTTTGACACTGAGCCATATCTTCAGTTCTTGTTTGTTTTTTGACACAGGCATTCATGTAACCCAGTCTAGCCTCCAATTTAGTCTCCCTAAATAGCTGAAGATGACCCTGAACTTCTCTTAGCTCCATCTGCTGAGTGCTGGGATAATGAGGCTGTGCCATCATGCCCAGTTTTATGCAGTCCTGGGGACAGAACCCAGGACTTCTTCCTGAATGCTGGGTGATTTCTAGAATGCTGCCAGCTGAGCCACATCCCCTATCCCAAGATGGTCCTTCTCAAAGCTGGAAGTTACCTTGAGAAGTCTAAGATCCCCCTCCATGGGAAACACATGACAAGCGCAGGCTTCCATCTGATCAGAAATGAAAAGCCATCTGTCTTCCTCACAGTTAGTGACCTAAGTAAAGCCTGAAGACGGTGGCTTCAGATGTAGCATTCAAAGCACCTAGTACTGTGCCTGGCATACGGGAAGTGTTGAATTATTAAAACAACCATATTCCCAGCAGCCATGGCTGCCCCAATCTAGCTAAAGGGACTACCTTCTCTTCTTATTGCTTTGGCTTGCATTTGTTTGTTTTTGTTTTCAAAGACAGGCCTTACTGTGTACACCAGTCTGGCCTTAAACTCACAAGGATCCACCAGCCTCTGTCCTCCAAGTGTTGGGATTAAAGGCATGTACTAACACAACTTGAATTTTAGATATGATTTATCTTACCAATGAATATTGTTCATGCTGTTTACACAACTTGTCTAGCCTTCCCTGGAAATATATTCCTTCATAATCAAAACCATGAACAAAGATGTAGGCCCAAGGTGGGTATCTAAACATCTTCAAGATAGAGACAGAAATGGGGGTTAAAGGTCACCGTTGGCTATTAAATGATCTAAAAAAATATTCAAAGCAAAACAAACAAACAAACAAACAAACAAACAGATCTCTGCTGTGTTAATCTCCAAAAAGACTGGTCCATGGCTGTGTGGTTTGTATGTGGATGCAGAGCTTCCTGGAAAAGTTCCTAGTCGCCAACATGGGAGGAGCCTAGTGGGGCCTCCATCACCTCTCCCCCCAACTCTGGAGGAACTGCTCATATTAGGAATCAAGATAACTATCCTGGGACCTTCAAATCTTGGAAGAACAGGTTGGTTCTGAAACCTGAACCTGACTCCAGGCTCTTTCTGGATTCCTGATTCACATGGTGTGGCCTTCGCCTTCTGAATGTGCTCCAAAGCCACCGCACTGGAACCGCCCAACCTTATGGCTTTTGGTCACCTGAGTTCTGAGCTGCATCCATCTGTTTTCCTTTATAGTTACCTTGCATTGAGCATTTTGTTACAGTAACAGAGAGTGGAGGTCACTATAGAAGACATTATCATATCGTCACTGAAACCCAATCTTAGAGCACTTGAGACAAGGCAGGAAAATCTTAGGACAAAATCAAACCTTCAAGGTGTTGTTTATACAGGTTGCTGCCAATTCTCCTGATCAGAAGGCTCAGAGAGGGCTGACCTGTGCTCTACTCATAGGTTTCTCTGGGCTGTGGGAAAAGTTATCTTTGATATTTCCCAAGGTGTCAAGGATGAGATTTGTTTTAATTTAATAGTAGGACAAATAAGAGCTTATCAACCACATTTGCTTTTAAAAACACAATAAAATAAATCTCATTTAAACATAATAAAACAATGGGTTTTATTTTGTTTTGTTGTGTTTGGTTGGTTTGGTTTTTCCAGACAGGGGGTTTCTCTATGTAGCCTTGGCTGACCTACACTTGCTCTGTAGACCAGGATGGCTTCAAATTCATGGAGATCCACCTGCCTCTGCCTCCTAGCTGACAATGTTTTTTCTTTACAGGTTTATTTTCACTACAAGGAATGAAAATTCAAAAGGATTCCATTTGGGCACATTCTGAACCGCTTCCCTATTCAAGCCTGCTCTCTTCATTTGCATAGGACACTTCTAGTTGAGTAAGTAAAAACATTAATTTCTTGGCTCCTATTCAAAGTAAAAAGCACCGCAGGCAAGGCTGTGCCAAGGACAACATAGCCCCATCAAGTTTGGGAGAGCACAATTTCCACGAAGCTCCAAGCTTGGCAGTGCCACTTCCTGTGTACACAGAGAGAGATCGTTAGAGATCCGCTGCAGGGGCTCAGCCCCAGTGGAAGAGGCAGTTAGCAAGTGACCCTGGGCTTGGGCAGAGGCCCTCGGGATCTTCAGAGGGTGCAGGTGTACATGCTGGTGTCTGGGGGCTGGAGAAATGGCTCCATGGCTAAGAGTGTTTAATGCTCCATCAGAAGACTTTGGTTCAGTTCTCAGAACCCACAGGGCAACTCAAAACCATCTGTAACTCCAGTTCCAGAGGATCCAATGCCCTTTTCTACCTCTGACAGCCCCAGACTCCCACACGATGCACATGCATACATGAAGGCAAAACAACTGTACACATAAAGTTAAAATAAATACACCTTAAAACAAAACACAACACTTCTTAGCTATGGCACTGAAGGCTCAAGCCTGAAGAGAGAAATTGGTAAACCACACTTAGAGCCCAACACGAACACCAGCATTGGTGTGTGGTGTAATTCAGCACTCCCGAGGCTGAGGCAGGAGGATGAACATGAGTTCAGGGTCAGCCTGGGCTACACAGTGAGTGCCAGGGCAGGCCTGGAAACATAAGGAGATCTTGTCTCAAACAGCCATGGGAAACTTGTGTTTCAAAAGAAAGTGTAAGGCTGCAGGAGGGAAGGGAGAGGACACTTCTGTCTGTCTTTGATCTGTATGTGATGTATCTAGGATACACCCACAATGCACTGCACCTGTGACTGTGTTCATGCATACGTGTGTGGACAAGTGGTGGCAATGACCACTCTGGGTAAACATACCATGCTCATATGAATGAAACCGCCCCTTCAAGCCTTTCTAGGACCTAACATCACCACGAAGGGACATGTAAGTACAATAAGAACTCTTTCCCCACAACCATGAGGAGATGAGAAACAATCCTATTTAAAAAACCAGGAAAGGATCTGAGCAGACCTTTTACCAAAAAAGATAGTAAATGTCTTACAACCACATGAAAATATTTGCAATAATGCGAGTCTCTAGGGAAATGCAAAGCTAACCACCGTGACAGACCACTTCATGTCTACTGGGCTCAACAGTGACTAAGGAAGGAC
Organism: Acomys russatus; assembly: GCF_903995435.1. Taxonomy (NCBI): domain Eukaryota; kingdom Metazoa; phylum Chordata; class Mammalia; order Rodentia; family Muridae; genus Acomys; species Acomys russatus. The sequence continues at coordinate 42,053,928 of NC_067149.1, read as the reverse complement.
AGTAGCACATGCTGAATGTAGACGTGTTAGTCCTGAGGGCTGCAGGGAAAATATGAAGTGGCATAGGTGCTGTGGGAGGCAGCTCAGCTTCCTCAGATAACTAAATATGGTCACCTTTGGAGCTGACATCACATGCCTAGAAGCTAGGTGCACCCCACAAAACCAAGAATGTGTCCACAGGAAACACGAATGCAAACTGCTGTATTACAATGGCCCAGAGAAACCCAAGACCAGCAGCTGGTGACTGTGCCCTAGCTACACAATTACTAAAAGGGTCACTGTGTGCCAGTCAGTGAGAAGGAACAAAGTACTGACCAAGCAAGGTGGTGTGTGCCTTTAGTCCTAACACTTGTATGGCAGAAGCAGGCAGATTTGTTTGTGAGTTTGAGGACAGCCTGATCCTACACAACGAGTTCCAGAGACCTAGTCTAAAAACAAGACAAAACAGCAACAAAAAACTCAACACTGTGAAACACAAAGGCAGTGATTATCCAAAACCAGAAAATGAGAGAGAGAGAGAGAGAGAGAGAGAGAGAGAGAGAGAGAGAGAGAGAGAGACAGAGAGAGAGAGAGAGAGAGAGAGAGAGAGAGAGAGAGAGAGAACAGAAAGGCAGACATGCAGATAGACACACACACAGAAAAACAGATAGAGAGACACAGAGATAGAGACAGAGACAGAGAGAGTTTATAATGCCTAGGAATGGTTCTGGAACAGGACTGAATTTGGGGGATGGCGGAATGTGTTGCAACTGACTTTGCTGATGAGTAATTGAAACTTTAGTAACTGAATTTTCATTTTTAGATTAATTTTCTGTGTATGAGTGTTTTGCCTGAGTGTATATATGTTTAGTGTGTATGAGCCTGGTGCCTAGGATGGTCAGAAAGCACATCAGATCCTCTCCAAGTAGATTTACGGATGGTTATGAGCTATCATGTAGGTGTTAGGATCTGAGCCTGGGTCCTCTACTAGATCAGCCAGTACTCTTAACCACGGGGCCAGCTCTCCAGGCCCTAGTATTTGAATTGTATGACTCACCATATGAATGACTGAAGTTTATAGTATATAAAATATACCTTAATAAAGTTATTGAAGTAAAATTTCTTAAATTTCTCCAAAGTAGAAGGATTATAAGCTCAAGGTCAACTTGGGCTATGTAGTAAGATCCTACCTCAAAATCAAAACCAAACCAGAGAAATACATTGAAATTTCAGTGCTTAAGAAAGAGGCTGCAGCTGGGAGGTGGTGGTGCATGCCTTTAATCCCAGCACTCAGGAGGCAGGCAGAAGCAGGAGAATCTGTGAGTTCGAGGCCAGCCTGGTCTACAGAGTGAGTTCCAGGACAAAGAAACCCTGTCTCAAATAAAAAAAAAAAAAAAAAAAAAAAAAAAAAAAGAGGCTACAGAATCAGGTGCAGGGCCATGACTCCCTGAGGCTCTGGATATCTGCATCTCTAAAAATCATCTTCTCTGTACTAATATGGGAAACAAGATGGATTCCAAGGTTCTTAGGGGGCATTAATTTATTTCTCTTCTTAAATTTTTAAATTTGGATTTTGTGTGTGTGTGAGTGCCTGTGACTGTGTTTTGTACCGTGAGTGTGTGGGGCCTGGGAAGGTCAGGAAAGGATGTTGGATCCCCTGGAGTTACAAATAGCTGTGAGCCACCACGTGAGTGCTGAGAACCAGAGCCAGATAGCCTGGAAGATCAGACAGTGCTCTAAACTTCTGAGCCATCTCTCCAGCCTCTCAGCGCCATTTAAATGACAGCAAACCAGTTGGTTAACACAGTGATAGCTTCAGCCAATACCAAGACCTAACTGTTTCATGAGTAGTGGTAAAAGCACGTGCCTGGCATGTGTGAGGCTCTGGGTTCAATCAAACAGATCGCACATGCGCGCGCACGTACACACACGTACACACACACACACACACACATCCCTTATTAATCTCATAGCTTCTTGGTAAGGGGACATAGTGAGCTGCCATCAGAACTTCCATGTCATCAGAATCTCCCCATGTCTGAGTGGTTCTCAACCTTCCCAATGCTGCTACCCTTTAATACAGTTCCTCCTGCTGTGGTGACCTCCAACCATAAAACTGTTTTTGTTGCTACTCCCTAACTGTGATTTTGCCACTGCTTTGCGTCATAATGTAAATATCCAACATGGGACCAGGAGAAAGGTTTGTTCGGCCCCCAAAGGGGTCCCACAGGTTGAGAACCACTGGTTTAGGTGATCACAGCTATTTGATTGGTACACTCCCACAGTGACAGCTAAATGCAGGAGAGGGGTTCCTTAGGGATGCATGACCCCACAAAAGGAATGCTTGGAAAGCTCAACTCAGCTATCTTTTCCTCTGGCTTTGGACACCAGCGATGAGAAGGTTATGGACCCATGAGGCTGGGAAAGGCCTGGTCTCTCCAGCCTTACACTGCACACTAGTGGCCTCCCCTAGATCAGCGATGTAGAACTGAAGGTTATAGAGCTCGACGCCAACGCTAAGACATGCAAGGTGGGGAGACAAGGGGCCGGGATGTGACTCAGTGACAGAGTACTTGCCGAGTATGGGGGGCCCTGGGTTCCAGTCTTGGGCTTCATAAACACCAAAGTCCAGCAGCCATGAGAGTAAGTTTCCCTTTAAGGCCACACTGCAGCACACCTGTCTTCCCAGACCTTCCGGCAACCTTCACTCCCAGGCTTCCTTTCCTTTGGAGGAGAGGGAAGGACATGAATGCTTTAAATAAAAAATGTCAGGAAATGGAAAATATGAACATCTGTGCTAAGGTTAGACAGAACCACTGAATGTAAAACCCAATCCAGCGCGTGAGTGTCATTTCAGGATATGCAGAATGAGTTTTTTTTTTTCCCTCAAATCCCTGAAGATTCAACTTTGAGAAAGACACTTTCAAAAAACCAAAGTTACCCAGGATGTTCTCTGCTTCAGAAGGAAGAAGAGAGAGAGAGAGAAAAAAAAGACTTATGAAACTGGAGTGAACAGAAAAGAAATGAGGCAGGTGTGGTGCTTATGAGAGGGCCTGGAGTTGGGCACTCCCTCATGTCTGTCTTCTTCAGCCAAGAAAGCTGGGGCCCATCAGGCTGTCACCTTGCTCCCACACTCGGGAATCCTCGACACGTGGGAACCAGTGTGACTGTGGATGCCATCTGACGGTCACTCACTCAGTTTTGCATTTATCCATCTGTCCACTCATTCTGCCTTCATTCATTCATTCATTCATTCATTCACTCACAAAATCTTTACTGAAGGAAATTCTCCTTATGAAAACATAGAATGATACCCAAAAAGTAAACCTAGTTCCCGCTGTCCTGCAGAGCTCTCACCCCTGCCTCCCCCAGATTGCATCACTGCATTCTGAACCTTCTACTTCCTGGTGGGAGGGTGTTCTTTACTAAACACAACTAGAACCCCTGGACATGTTTACAATGTTCCTGTAGTCCAGGATACATGAAATGCTGAGATGGGGGGGCAGGGGTGTCACTTGAGCCCAATAGTGAGAGACCAGTTTGGGCAACATCATGAGACTCCATTTCAAAAGCAAATAAGCAAACAAACCAATCCACAGAAATTACTTTATATCTTTATTCTTAATTATGTGTATGTGGGGATATGCATACCTAAGTGCAGTTGCTCAGGGAGGCCTGAAGGGGGCACTGGACACCTGGAGCAGGGGTTGCATGTGGTTGTGAGTTGTCGGATGTAGGTGCTAGGAACTGAACTTGGGCCCTCTGCAAGAGCAGTTCTCATCCTTAGCCACTGAGCCACCTCTCCAGGTCCAAGGCACTGTTTGCATTTTGTTTTTGTATTTTGTTTTCCAAGACAGGGTCTCATTGCGCTGCCCTGGCTGTCCTTGAACTTACCACGTAGTTCAGGCTATCCTTGGACTCACAAAGAGCTGCCTGCCTCTGCCTCCCAACTGCTAGGACTAAAGGTGTGCACAGTCCACCCAGAGCTGGCATTGTTCTTCAGGTAAGTACAAGGCTGACAGGCCTTGGAGATGCAGAGGCCAGTAACTGAGACACTTGGAAGCCCAAGAATGACGTGAAAATGCATTTCCTGGACTCTTGCTTGGCCACATGAATAAAAGCGGGAGGTCCAGTCAGGAACCAGGAATGCAGACAGGATGAGAATTCGCAAGCAAAGCCTGGTGTGTCTTGTCAAAGGCCCTAGAAAGGGGCAGCCTGGGGAAATGGAAACCTTTCTGTCATAAACGGCTCTACTCCAACCAAACCCCGCAGAAACCCCTGAAGCACATGCTGGTTCTTGTCAGCAAAGATGCAGTCCTGCTCAGGACGCAGGAACACAACTTAGTCCTTCCGCGTGGCTCTCTACTGCAGTGGTTTGAATAATAAAGCACTCCCCCACCCCCCACTGGCTCATATATTTGAATGCTTAGTCATCAGGGAGTGTCACTACTTGGGAGGGTTTGGGAGGTGTGGCCTTGTTGGAGGAAGGGTTTTGCTGCCAGTGGGTTTAGAAATTTCAAAAGCTCAAGCCAGGCCCACAGTCTCTCCCCTCCCCCCTTCCCACCCCCTACCCCCTCTTCCTGCCGCCTGTGGATCTGGGCATAGACCACTCAGCTACTTCTCCAGCACATGTCTGTCTGCCTGCTGCCAACCACTAAAGCTCAGAAACTGTAAGCCAGCCCCAATTAAGTCCTTTCCTTTAGAAGAGTTGCTGTGGTCATGGTGTCTCGTCACAGCAACAGGATACTGACTAAGACGCCCACTGACACCTCTTGAGAGCAGATCACTCATCTCCTTTACTCTCACAGTGACAGCACCTGGTGAGCCAATCTCTTCTACTGCCAGCAGTAGCTGAGCAGGGTGTCTTGATTTCACTCCCACCTGGAGCTAATGGTGCCACACATCTCCCCATGATGGCTCCGTCTTTTTCCCTAGTAGGGTCCATATGAGACCAGGTACAACAGAAGCCTGAAATGTGACCCAGGGTCCCCTAACATAGACTGGAAAAGTTCCTACATTTCCATCGGAAGTCACTGGTGCTATATATGGGGAAGACTGCAGATAAAAATGTAAAAGACAGGGCTGGAGTTGGAGAGAGAGCTTAGGTGGTTAAGACTACTTGCTGCTCTGGCAGAGAAGCATGGTTTGCTTTCCAGGACCCACACTGAATATATTACATCAGATGCCCTGGAACTGGAATTACAGCCATTTATAATGTATTCAGTGTGGTGCATGTAGTGAGAATTCTGAAATTTTGGTTTCTTTAACACACACACACACACACACACACACACACACACACACACACACACATATTCTAAGAATATGCTTTCATTTTAATCCCAGGTGTGGGGATAAGGGCCTGCTTCCCAGCAGCTGACTATGATTTGCCTCATGTTCTCACGGAAGTGTGGTTTTGCCAGCTGCAGATAGTTTCTGTGACCTTTGGAATTCTTGGAATTTTTCAGAGGATGTATAAAGGCTAGAGCCCCACAGGCGGAGTCAGTGGCTGTCAGTCATTCAGGGGGGATTGGTTGTGGTTTGTTATTAGTTGTGCTCCAAGAAGAAAAAAAATTAGATTCTGAGATCGCCGTCTCTCACCTTTCTATCCTTCCTTCTCTCCTATCTAGTAGCAGGGGTGAAACCAGGCGGATAAAGGGGGGGGAGGGGGAAGAACCCACAAAGTAGCAAAAGTCTGGCTACAGGTACAGGCCTGTAACCCCAGCTTTCCAGAGGGGGATCCAGGATAATAAGTTTGGATTTCAAGGTCATCCTTGGCCTATTCAAGGCCAGCCTGGAATATAAGAGACTCTGTCTCAAAAACAAACATACAAAAATGGAGGCAAGAGGGATGGCTCACTGGCTAAGATGCTTGCTATACTTCCAGAGCACCTGAGTTCCTTTCCTAGCACTCAGGTGGGGCAGGTCACAATAACCTATAACCCCAATTCCAAAGAAGCTGACACTCTCTTCCAGCTCCAAGTCTCTTTCAGGAACCTGTATTCATGTACACACACACACACACACACACACACACACACACACACACACACACTTAAAAAATTAAAGAGACAATAAATAAACAAACAAACAAAAACAGTGGTAAGATACAAAGATCTCCCAATAGTCTGAAAAGAAATTTTTAAAGAATTGTCATAAAGTGTTTCAGTGTTCAAATGTGAACATACTTGAGATAAATAAAGGAAAAATCAAAAGTCTTAGGAAAAACAGAAAGTATAAGGAAGAGCTGAATGGAAATTTTAGGGCAAAAATAAAAATAATAATTAAAATGAAAGCTTCATAAATGAGGTCAAGGGCAGAATGAAGTCAAGTAAACTGGCTGGGTAGCTAAGTCTATAAACCCAGCACTTAAGAAGCAGAGGCAGGAGGATTGCTGTAAGTTCAGGACCAGTTTAATCTGCCACAGTGAATGAAACCCAAAACAAACAAACGAAAAAAGAGTGAGTCAACTGGAAGATTAATTAGTAGAAATCACTCAGTTTCAACACCAGAGGGAATAGTCTAAGTTTAAAATAATAAAGCAAGCTCCAAGAAGCTACGGGACTAATAAAACAGGTTTAATATTCATGTGATAGCATTGAAAGGATAGAGACCTCAAAGATAACACACTAGGAGGGGAAACTGCTAGATTTCCCTAAAGTGGACAGAAGATGCAGAACTCAGTCCTTTCATTGTTGCTGTTACCTGATGCCTGACAGAGACGATGACTAATGGACCAAAGGCTTATTATTCTCATGGGTTCAGTGCATTGGAGCAGAGGAGGTGAGTCTGGTGGGGCAGCTCCCCAGGTGGGAATCACACAGACTCATTCACATGGTGATGGACCAGTGGTCACTCCCCCTCAGCTGCCCCCCAGCCCCCCACCCCACCCCCCATCAGGCTCCATTGCCTAAGGGTTCCAGCACTGCAACTAGGGGACAAGCATAGAAGACATTTTTATTTTATGAGCCTGTGAGGGACACTTCAAATTCACACGGCATACACTGTGCCCAGCAAATCCAGAAATGAACAAAGTTTAGACCAGATACAAATCTGGTGACTCCTCCCTGAGACACATGATGATTAAATCACTGGCAAACTAAGGACAAAAACCAACCAACCAACCAAACAAACAAAAACCAAAACAGAAAACCAAAACAAACCAAAACAAAAAACACCCCAACCAACCCCTCCCCCCAAAAAAACCAAAAAATAAAAAAACAAAACAAAATAAAAAACCAAAACCCTGGAAAGCAGCTCAAGGAAACAACATCTTACTACAATGAGACCATTACTTCTCAACAGAAAACACGGGCAGAGAAGAGAGTGGGCGGTGCCGCTCAGAGATGGACAGAATGCAACAAGCCCAGAATCTTAGAGAGTGAAGGAAACCAACATGGCCTCAGGTAAAGAACTTAAACAAGACTTTCATGCTGGAAACAACCACACAGTGATGAAAAAATAAAAAGCTGTAAGTGAACAGAGACACCCAGAACTCACAGATCACTAGGTTCCGCACAGTGAGGTGTAGATTGAATGTAGCTGCCTTCAGTTTACAGAAAGATGCCTTATACATACGGATAAGATTCGTGTATGGCTGGAGAAATGGCTCCGTGGCTAAGAGCGCACATTGCTCTTACAGAGAATGAGAATTTGGCTACCAGCACCCAGGTCAGGCAGCTCACAGCCGCCTGTGACTCCACCTCCAGGAGGTCTGATGCCCTCTTCTGGCTTCAGCAGGCATTGCACTCATGTATCTCTCTCTCTCTCTCTCTCTCTCTCTCTCTCTCTCTCTCTCTCTCTCTCTCTCTTTCTCTCTCTCTCTCTCAAAGTTAAAATAGAATATAAAGATTATTATGACACGTATATAGAAACACAAAAGAACTAGAATAATAAAAAATTTGATTACACTATTGAACTTTTGTATATGGGAGCATGGGTATACCACAACATGTGTGTGAACTCAGATGGTCACTCTTGGCATCAGTTGTCTTTACACAGTGAGCCATCTCACTAGCCCAGTTTGATTTTGAGACGGAGTCTCATGTAGCCGAAGCTGGCCTTGAACTCACTATGTAGCCTAGGCTTGACCTTGAATTCCTCAACATCCACCTGCCAAGTGCTAGGATTACAGGACTATGTGCCAGCACACCGAGATTAAATGAAACGTTATGAAAAAGTAAAATAAAAAAGAAGCCGGCTCACCCAGTATTGAAATGTCACATGGGCAGAGAACTCACAACTCTGGCACTGGGGTGGGGTGTGGGGTGTGGTGTGGGCGTGGTGGCTCCTATGAACAACAGAGCAGAAAAGCTTCCTGTAATCAATTCCCAGACATGGCAGAGGTGTGAAGGTACTTTAAGAAAGAGCAGAAAGGCTCTTACCTCAGGGTACTGAAGCATCCCTGAACCCTCAGGAGAAAGAGCACAAACTCTGACCCAAGCCTTGTGCCGGTTACACGCTAAACTGTGAACTTTAACACCATGAAACTTTCACAAACCCCCAAGCTCCAGCACTAGGCTGGGACATCTGGGACTTGAGGCCAAAAGCAGGGCACAAAAGGAGAAAAAAAAAAATGGCAAAGTGGATTTCATCAAAATGCTAAACTTTGCAAAAGACCTTGCTAAAAGAAAGCCAGCCAAGAAGAACATACGTGCAAGCCATGTATGTGCAAGGGCTAACATTTAGTACACACAAAGAGCTCTTGCACAGCACTGTGGCTCATGCCTTCAGGCCCAGCACTGGGGAAGGTTTTTTTTTTTTTTGGCAGGGGGGGAGGGGGGAGGTTTTTTTTCCCAAGACAGGGTTTCTCTGTGTAGCCTCGGCTGTCCTGTACTTGATTTGTAGACCAGGCTGGCCTCAAAATCACAGAGATCCGCCTGCTTCTGCCTCCCTGCGTGCTAAGATTACAGGCCTGTGCCACTGCACCCGCTAGATCTGAAGTTCAAGGTCCTTGTGAGTTTGAAGTCAGTCTAGGTTACAGGGTATCCTGCCTCACAAACCAAACCAAATCAACAGCAAAACAAAACAAACTCTCAAAACTCAATCAGTGAAGACCAAACAATCCAATCAGGGGCAGGGAAATGCCATGAAGAGACATCTCTCTCTCTCTCTCTCTCTCTCTCTCTCTCTCTCTCTCTCTCTCTCTCTCTCTCTCACACACACACACACACACACACACACACACACACACACACACACACACACACACACCACACTGGCCACAAGGGAAACGCAAAGAGAAACCATGGGCTACACCGCCACACACCTGTTGAATGGTTGAAATAAAGAGCCAGTGAGGCAAACGCTGAGGAGCGCGCGGCGAGAGTGCGTCACACTCATCTCCTACTCCCACAGGAACAGGAAACCGCACATAGAAGAGAGTACAGCTGTGACTTAAGAGTCCTAAACGCATGGCTCCTTACAGCTCAGCAGTGCACCCCTCATCGCCTGTCCCAGAGAAAGGAAAGTGGTGTTCACACAAAAACCCACTCATGGATTACCCGCTGGCTCTATTGCTGATAACCCCCAAATGTAGCACACCACTCAGCAATGAAATGGGGGCGAGCCGCGGGCTCTGGTGTAGCTCAGTGGCAAGTCTTGCGTTTAGCCTTCTAGAAGCCCTGGCTTCCAATCCGCAGCACAAGACGACAGGCTGCCAACAGACACAGCAATGTGATTGATGCCCAGAGCATCCTGACGAGAGAAGCCAATCTCAGAAGGCTGCTTCCTATGTGATTCTGTTTATTCAGCACCCTTGACGGTATCAAAGTAGAGATGTAGACAACAGATGAGTGGTCTCCAGAGGCAAGGGACCCTGGCATGCTGCACACTGATGCAGTGATGTCACCGTGTTGGCTGTGATGCTGGACAAGAGTTTTGCAGGCTGCTCCCTTGGAAGGAAACCGAGGCAAGAGATATGGGGTCATTCTACATGCTTTCTTTGCTCTGTATTGATTGATGGATAGATAGATAGATTGATTGATCTCATGTAGCCCAGCCTGCCCTCAAATTCTTTATGTAGTAGAGGATGACCTTTGACCTTCTGATCCTCCTGTCTCCACCTCCTAAGTGTGGAAGGACAGGCGTGCATTGGCAGCCTGGCTTAAGCTAGTGCATTGGATAGCCTATTACACACATATACTTTCTGGGGCTCAGCTTAAGATGCCTCTCTAAGTCTGAGGCAGTATCTGGGTTGCTGCATTTGTGACAGGCTCCCTGCTGACACCCGTGCTGCTGGCTCACCTTGCAGCCAGAGCTTCTGCACAACGCTTACATTTAAACTGAGATCATAAGAATTGCAGGGGGGACATCAATGGATGGAAAGATGAAACGAGAAGATGTAATACGCATAGTGAAATACTATTCTGCCCTGAAAAGAACAATACCCTGTGGTTTGTTGTAATGGGGGGCGCTGGGGGATAGCACCTGAGGGAAATGACCTAGACACAAGAAAGACCAATGCTGCATGCTACCTAGCATGTGCTAAAAACAGCAATCTGAATGGTGGAGGGATTGCTCTGGGAGGGTGGGAGGGAGGGGGACAAGGAGGTTGCACACTGGGTGCGAGGCCAGAACAGCCTAGAGAGTAGACTGGCTCACAAAGACTGGTGCTCTCTACTTTAAGAGTCACTACAGAGCCGGGCGTGGTGGCGCACGCCTGTAATCCCAGTACTCAGGGAGGCAGAAGCAGATGGATCTCAGTGAGTTCAAGGTCAGCCTGGTCTACAAAGTGAGCCCAGGACAGCCAGGGCTACACAGAGAAACCCTGTCTCAGAAAAAAAAAGTTACTACAGAGAGCAACCTGAAGGCTCTAAGTACAGCCAAAGAAAGACGGAGGAAACAGTGACGACATGTCATATATACTAGTGGTGAATGTCATGTTGTGCCGTGTGTGCGTGCGTGCGTGTGTGTGTGTGTGTGTGTGTGTATGTATATTGCATGCTAACTGGAAAGGCCTAGAACTTGTTTAGAGAGATGGGAGTGCTTACTTCCCTGACTCAATTGAGACATATTATAAATGTGAATCCCTTTGCTACTCTCCATTCCATGGATATGTACAAGTGAAATGATAATAAAAATAAATAAACCCTCATTTTAAAAGATGGTAATCAATAGAGAGAAAAGAATTACCAGGACCACTATGAACCAAACCAAACCAAACCAAACAAAAAAACCACACTGGGCCCAATTCTGGGGAAGAGCCCAGAAGTTTCTAGCCTGGAGTTTAGGATTTCTAGTTTTTAATCCTTGCCCCTAATAATTATAATGGCAGGCTTGGAGCCAAGCACTCAGGTGCCTCTTGATCCCCAATTCCCCTGGGAACAAGCTCCTTGTGGCCCCAGGGCAATAACTGAGGCCATGACTTCTTGTCTTCATTCCCAGTGATTTCCTTGTCTAAGCACCAGGACAGGGCACTGAGACCAGTGTCCTCTGATGGACCTATCCATGGCTCCTGCCAGGGTCGCCTCCTGGGGACCTGCTCTAGGTCTCCTGGAAATGCCTGCGTGCTGGCCACTCTTTCTCCCGCAGGAAGGCTGATGGGTTCAGGCTCAGACTCAAATGCAAGTTCACTCACTCAGGCCACGGCAAAGATCTCCAGCACACTGGCCTGCTTCTTATCTCACATCTGCCAGCCCCACAATTTCATCAATCAAAAAATGTTTACTTCTTGGGGGCAGGAAGAGATGTTTCGGTGCTTAAGAGCGCTGGCTACTCTTGCAGAGGAGCTGAGTTCTATTTCTGGCATCTATCCACTGGACAGCTCACAACCATCTGTTGACTACAGTTCTGGGGGAGATCTGCTGCCCTCTTCTGGCTTGTGTGAGCATTGCATGCACATGTTGTACAGAGATACGTGTAAGGGAAACACCCATACCTATAAAAAGAAATAGTAAAATAAAAAGCAATTTCTCTAAATCTGTATCTATCTATCCTTCTATCACTTCTCTCCATCCATTTTTCTTACTGGATCTGTGTGTTTCCTAACCCATAATTTACTTTATGTATTTTGTAAAGAGCCTAGTTTTTTAAAGCACTTCCATTCATTTCACTAACAGAAAGCTACAGAAATGCAAAACGTCTATGACATCACTCCTGTGTGGCATCTGAAGACATTACCAACAGAGGCAGGGAGGAGAGAGGAGGCTCTTGGAGGCTGGGGAGGAAGGACAGGAGTGGAGGGGGCTGGCCACCAGGCGCAGCCTCTCATCAAGCGGAGATCTCTGTGCACAGTGGGTCAGCTGTGCTTAATGAGGTTCTGTGGAATAGCCTGGACAGCTGGATGAGAAGATTCTCAATGCTGACAACCTCAGAAGGGTTCTGAAACTGACAAGCTGGCAAATGTGCTACTTAGCACAACCAAACGCCACTTTCTGCCCTAATAAGCACATTATTAGATCTACCCTAATAAGCACATTATTAGATGCCAACTAGAAAAATGATCATGCAAAGATTGTGGCTTTTGTCTCCCGTGGAAGCCTTCCATAGGCCTGAACATGGTGACAACAGGAGAGTGTGACTGAGTTCTAGCTAGCAACTGTGACAAAGGCTCTGTCTTGAGGAAGGAAAGATAAGCTTGTGTAAGATGGATGTTAGAGCCGATCCCCCCCCCCCCCCCCCGCGCGCCATTCGAGAGCTATATTTAGATGTTCCTGGAAGTAAGGGGGGCTGAGGTACAACACAAAGCTGAGACAATATTAATCACCGCCACGTCTGTGTGTCTTGGTCAGCCCAGATGCCACCGGCTGTGGAGACATCTGAAATCTCATCATCCGTGAAGGGAGAGGTTTAGGTTCCTCTGACCACCACAAGGCAGTCCAAGTGAAGCGCATCCATAACTGCAGCACTTGGGAGGCTGAGGCGGGAAGATCTCAACGTCAAAGTGGTAAGGTAGAGTCTCAAAAAAAAAAAAAAAAAAAAAAGATAAAGATTCACTTTAGATTGAGTGTTTTTTGCCTATGTGGGTGTTTGGGCACAGTGTGCATGCAGTACCTACAGAGGCCAGAAGAGGGTATCAGATCCCTTGAAATTAGACTTCAAGTTGGCTGTGAGCAGCTTTGTGGGTACTGGGAATCGAACCCAGGTTTTCTGCAGGAGCAGCCAGTGCTCTTAACCATTGAGTTGGTAGCACTTTTGCAGTATGCGTGAAGCCCTAGGTTTGAACCCCAGTACTGAAAGGAAAGGAGAGAAAGAAAGGGGGAAGGGAAGAGAGAGGAGGGGAGGGGAGGCAGGGGAAGGGGAGGGGAGAGTACTTGCTGCTGAAGTGAAAGGAACTGAGTTCAGATCCCAAACTCCCATGCTTAAAAGCCAGGTGTGACTGTGCAACCCTAGTACTGAGAGTGTGGGCAAGCGGAGACAGAAGGATTGCTGTGGCTTACTGGCCAGCTAGCCTAGCAGTGGGTCGGGGAGAGGAGTGAGCTCCAAGTTCAGTGATAGGCCATCTTAAGGGGCCAAGGTGGAGAGTTATGAGTGAGATGCCTGGCATCCTCTTTCAGCCTCAGCACAGGTGTACATGTGTGAGCTCACCTGCACACATGAGGATACTCACGCAGGTTCACACATACCCATTTACTGCTCACAGAACAATAATAATAAAAACATTATTAATAATAAGGGGGTTCAGGAATAGCTCCCTAGGAGAATGTTTTCCAAGCATGTGCAAGACCCTATTCTCCAATGCTGGAGGGATAAGATGGCAGGAAAAGAAGGAAGAGCGAGACACAGAGAAAATAGTAACGGGCTTCTATTTATCCTACAAAGCCCATCTTAAATTTTTTTCTCCATGCATTTATTTGGTGAATGTGGTGAAATAGGACATGTGTGGTGAGAGCACATGTGTGCATAAGTTCTTTCCTTTGGCCATGGGTCCCGGAGATTGAACCTAAGTTGTCAGGCCTGGTAGCAAGTGCCTTTATCTGCTTGATGGTCCCCACACAAAACCCATCGTCAAAGTCCATTTCTCCTCAAGCTTTCCTGTATCCTTAATCAGGCTCTGAAGCAGGGCCAGAAGGTGACAGAAGTAAGCTATGAAACTCAAGTCGGAGTCCTGAGCGCTAACCATTCTGGGATGGAGGTGCAATTCTCTATTCAGGCTTCCAACACTCTGCTCTAATAAATGAATGGATGAATGGATGAACGGACAGATGGATGGATGGATGGATGGAGTCACATGGACGTCTGTCCTCACAGGAGTCGGGGAAATGAGACATTTATATGCATCTCCAGCACCTGGCTCAGTGTCTCTTGGACTTGGCCGCTCTTGACGTCACATAGGGAGCTTTAAAGAAAGACTATGGCACGAATCCCACCTGGGATACAATTCTGACTTAACTGGCCCAGGGTAGAGACTTGAAAACCCTCCAGGTGGCTCCAATGCAGTCCAAGAGTATGATTGGACACCCTAACCAATACCCAGGCAGAGAGGCCCAACAGTGAACCTCCCACTATTGACTCATCCAGCTCAGACTCGAAGCCATCCATCGAAGGGTTGCATGTTATGCTAATTCATTAATATATTCAGGAACTGTTAATTAAGCAGTATATTAAACTTAATAGCAGGTGCTAAGCTTGCTGAGCTGCTGGAAGACGGGGCCAGAAACAAGACGCCCACCTCTCTCCCTGGTCCCTTGAGTGTTAGGGAGGGTGGGGGCCCTGTGCCACCCAGCTCATCCAAGAACTTTCTGTCCCATTGGTTAATTGGCCAACCTCACCAGCCATCACTTCCCTGGCTGCAAGCAGCTGACCTCGCTCACTTTGGGCTATTCGCTGTAGCAAAGGTTACATGAGGACAGATCATACTCTCTTAAGGAGACAGGAAGTTCCTGAATGCTGGACCAAGTACAGAGTGGCCTTGCCTAGATGGCTCTGCAACGGCAGTAAGTCAGGTGAGTCAGGCGCCCTGCTGCAGCCCATGCAACCAACATACACCCCTCTCTGGGTGTGGGTTTACACAAAGAAATGCAAAGGCCCCAGCAAAAGCCCCAGCTGGAGAGCACTTCTAGCAGCTGCTGTGTGGTGCTGTCAGCCTTACCTGGAAACTCTACACATAAGCTGGGTGCAGCACACACCCCTGATCCCAGAATGCAGGAAGAAGGTGGAACCAGGTACATTTCAAGTTTCAAACCAGTCTGGGCTCCATAGGGAGGCGACCTGGCCTCGAAAACCAAAACCTAACCATAAACTAGAGAACAGAGAGGCAGGCGCTGGCCCTCGCTGCCGCCTGAGACTGAAACCTCCCCTCAGGTCCTCATCTGCTTCATTGCTGGGCTGCCCACTCTTCCTCCATCCTCCACACAGAAGCCACCTAACGTCCTTACAGCCATGGCTCCAGTCACCTCTGTCCCCTGCTCCAAGCTCTTCTGGCTTTTCCTTGCCAGGTTATAACGGAGACCTAGCTACATAGAAACAAAGGTGAGACGATGGGCTGCATCAACTTCCTAGCCATGGAATCACAGTCAAGAGACGTTTAAGTCCAACATCAAGTTGTAAATATGCACACACAGAGGGACGCATGTTTGTACTTGTGTATACAGATATAGATGCATATACTTGAAGTCACTAAACTCTCTGCTCTAGGGGCTAGAGAGACGCTTGGCAGTTAGGAGTATCTACCTGTAAGTCCAGCTCCGGAGGATCTAGTGCCATCTTTTGCCCTTGGCAAGCACCTGCACCCACAGGTGCACATCCTCCCCATACAGACTCACACATACACATATAATTAAAACAAAAGCATAAACCTAAAACCTATTTAAAAAACCCTACTGGGGACTCTTAAAGAGTTAGTGTTCTGGGGCTGGAGAGATGCCTCAGTGGTTAAGAGCACTGCCTGCTCTTCCAAAGGACCCAGGTTCGATTCCCAGCACCCACATGGCAGCTCACAACTGTCTGTAACTCCACGATCTGACACCCCCACACCAATGTACACAAATTAAAATTAAATAAGCTATTTTTAAAAAAGAGTTAGTGTTCTACAGGGGACCTCTCCACAGTGCCACTCGCTCTGTCATCTCCTTGCCCTCAAGCCTCCCTCCCTTCTCTTAAAACCTCCAGCCTGCCCCAGTGTGTTCTTTTTCTTGTCTTCCTCTTCCCTTCCACACTTCAGTCATTCTGATTCTTGGAAGGACACCAAGTTGTTGGTGAGAATAGTCATCTTGGCTTTCCCCAAGAGTCTCTTCCCGGGTTCCGTACTCCCATTAGAGACAGCAAGCCCGAAAGACAAGTACATGGGCTCTGCTCTGTACAGGGCTCAAGGGCCCAGAGAGAGGCTGCTTCCACACAAACTCCTCAGGACACCTAAGCTT
Organism: Acomys russatus; assembly: GCF_903995435.1. NCBI lineage: Eukaryota > Metazoa > Chordata > Mammalia > Rodentia > Muridae > Acomys > Acomys russatus. Next base: position 42,037,648 of record NC_067149.1, on the reverse strand, counting down.
CCACACCCAGTCCCGCCGAGTACACCTCGCCACTTACCTGTGTCTATGCTGTTCTCTACGCCAGGAACACCAAGGCTTTCCCTTGGCTCCTACCTCCCAGCTCTGACATCACTTCCTGTGGGGGGGTAGTCCTTGACTTCACAGGCCAGGTTCACCTACTTCCTTCTCTGGGGTTTTCTCAGTTCTGTACACTTCGGTTCTAAGCCTTGTCAAGCTGAGCTGTAATTGCTTAATTGCCGAGCAGACTTGCTCAGACTGTGGGTGTTGACTGGAGGGCTGAGTCATGTCTGGGTCATTGGTGTCAGCATCCCAGGAAGCTGTCCCTGGGGTATTCAGAGGCTTCAGAGGCTGCAAGGGTGTCCCTGTTATCTCTTCCCTGCTTGTCCTTCGGAGAGTCCTGTCTCGGCCCTGGTCCCCTGCAGGCCTGCTCCCTCAAGTGGTCCTGAGCAAGTCTGCACCCCCCCAAGAAGAAAGGCAGGTTCCAGGCAGGAAAGATGGAAGTCAGACCATCCTCACATGGCACCTGAGCCTGTCCATGACTCCAAGGAACCCGTGGGACCCTGCTACCTCTAACCAAGTGAGCACTGGGGTCCTGGCCTTGGGGTGGCCCCCACAGGCCTTGGCGACACAGCTGCGACTCTGGCATATCTTGACAGTACTTCAAGTGCTGCGTCCTCCATGTAGCTCCGAACACCAGCAGCCAAGGGGCCCTTCCACTCCATCCTCACCTTATCTCAAAGTGTCGAGCAAACAGTCACCTCTAAGAGGCAGAGTCGGACCACCATTCTCTCTAGCTTCCGTTGGTGTTGAGGATGGATCTGGAGGGGGGTGGTCTCCTGCCTGGGAGGTTGAGTGGCCTGCCTCTGAACCCTCATCCCCAGCTCTGCAATATCTCTTACTTAATTAACCCTCAGGCACATTTTCAGAGGAGGTGCCACCTCTTGTCACTGCTCACAGTTACAGGTGGAGCCTCTGTGAACTACAGCAGGGGCTGAAGACACCTCTATACTGCTGCCTCTGACACATCCTTAACCTACAAACTAGACCAGAAAGGTGCTGAGCCTATTATTCCTCCTGGATGAAATGTTTCCTTTCTCCCTGACCTAAACTGCAGGACAGCCAGTGATCAGGCCCCCTACCACAGAAGGTACCAATTTTTACTAGCTTAACTACACTGGCCTTGCTCAGCTAATGGGCCCAGCACTAAACAGCCTCACGCTACAGAGGCTCAGAAAAGAGGAAACCAGATGGCAGAGGGGCACATCTGCTTCCTTTTGCCTCAACTTATATTTTGGGCGAGGAAAAAATAATTAAAGGTATGTGTGGGCCGGGGGCAGTGGGGGGTGCTACTTCTCAGTCGTTGCTCACAGAGCCTCATGCCCTCCCCGCTCCACTGCTCCCACCCTCATGGCTGCGGAGGTCTCGTCATATAATTTTATCTCCTCCTTCTAACTTCTTTGCCAAACAAGGCTACAGACGCAGCACTTGACATTGTTGTCGAACTATGTCAGAGTCAGATCTGTGCCCTCGGAGGGCTTTGGGGGCCACCCCGAGGCCAGGACCCCAGAGCTCAGTTTGTTAGAGGCAGCAGGGTCCCACAGATTCCTCGGAGTGACGGACAGGATCAGATGCGGTATGGGAATGGTCCGACTTCCGCCTTTCCTGCCTGGAAGCTGCTTTTCTTCCTGACTGCTCAGGACCACTTGGGAAGCAGGCCTCCCCGCTCCCCCACTCCCCTTTGTCTGGTGCTACTGCCGGTCCATGTTGATACTTATCTAAAACAGATGAACTAGAACTGCCGTGCCCCGGGCGGCAAGGTTCAGAGCCCTGTGTTCTGGCTGTTCCCCAACTCCCTTGCTCTCTGCTCCCCAGAGACCACTCAGAGCAGCTTAGTAACACTGATGGGGGCCTTCAACAGCCCTCAGCCCAGAGGGCGGGTCCCCAAGAGCATCTGCACTCCAGTGGGCAGCCTGGAAATGGTAGTTCTTCTAGACATATTTGGACAACACTGACCAAGCTTTGAAGTGTTTGAAGGGAGGCAGGCAAGGCAGCTTGCTGAGAACAAGAGGCTGGGCCAATTCAGGATGGAGGGAGGATGTCCCCCAGTGCCTTCAGACCACACTGGGCAAGCGACCATGTGTCCTGTCCTCTCCTCCAGAGGCATCTGGCTACAGAGCACGCTGCAGTCAGCAACCTGGGTCACTACACCTTCTTGCCTGTAGCTTTTGAAACAGGCTTCCCAATATTTCTCCATTGTATTTCCCCCCCCCGCCCCCCGCCTTCTGCTTTCCAGAACTCAGGCAGCGGTTTGAACCACACAGTGAACTCCCTGGGAGAGAGTAATAATTACGCAGATGCTTAATAGGCCAACAGCCCATATTTGGATGTTTTAGTTAAAACTTAACAGGACAATGTGCTGTCCAACCACACAGCAACTGTTGTGCTTCTTAGGGAAGTGGAAAGTAATCATTCTTTCCACCAATGGCTCCCGGGAGAGCTTCCCAGTGGAGGGAGGTTACCACTTCAAATATCTAGCCTTTTATGACCCCTTGAGCCAGCCCTGCCCTGCTGCCCTCACACAGGCCCTGCCTCCAGCTATCTTGGAACTTTCTAGTCTCTGAACCAGGGGCGGGGCTTGGAGAAGCCGCCAGCTGCCTGCATGCAGCACCTATTTGAGATGCTTCCCGGGAGCATCTGGTTACATAAAATTAACAGGATGATTTTCTGTGGTGTGCACGGAACCCACAGCAGACAAGAGTGGTCACAGTGTGCTTCCAGCATACAGGATGTGATGGTCAGCACTGACTGCCACTTCACAAGACACAGAGACTCTTAGGAGGCAAATATCTGGGCACACCCGACAGGGAGCTTCTGTGTTAGGCTATTAGACGTAGGAAGCCTCACCCTAACTACGTGTGTCACCATCCTATGGGCTGCAGCCCCAGGCTGGATAAAAAGGAGAAAGGTGGCTGAGTACCAGCACTCCTCTCTCTCCACTTTCTGACAGCAGATGCAATGTGGCCAGCTGTTCCATGCTCCTGTCACTGCATTGTCACTGTCATAATACACTGTATCCTCAAAGTCAGCCAAAAGTTAAGCCTCCCAGCCGGGAATGATGGCAGGTAACTTTAATCCCAGCACTCAGGGAGGCACAGAGGCAGGTGGATTGCTGTGAGTTTGAGTCAGCCTGGTCTAGAAAGTGAGTCCAGGACAGCCAAGGCTACACGGAGAGACCCTGTCTCAAAAAACTAAACAGAAAGTAAAGCCCCTTTCCTTGAGCTGATTTTGTTGGGTCGTGGGTCACAGAAAACCTCATCCACAGTGGACTCTCACTTGGTCTTACAAGGGGAAAGCTCTTCTGCCAAATGCTGCACTGGATCACACCGTGCAGGGCCAGTCTCATAAATAGCTCAGTGGCAGAGTACATCTTCCCCACATGCAAGGTCCTGAGGTTTATTCCTTGCATTTAACACACACACACACACACACACACACACACACACACACACACACACACACAAATTCCACCTTAAATTTTTTTAATTTAAATTTTATGTGTGTGTCTGCATGGATGCAGAGGCCAGATGAGGGTGCTATATCCACTGGAACTGGAGTTACAGAAGGTTATGAGCCATCATGTGGGTGCTGGGAGGAGAACCCAGGGTCTCTGTAAGAGCAGCAACTACTCTTGACCACTGAGCCATCTCCCCAGACCTGAGTCCACTCTTGTATACTGAAGTATTCTCAAAGAGAAAGAAGGGTGGATGCAGAAGGCCTTGGGTTTAATGCCCTGATTGGAAATGGGGTGGGGCGATGAGGAACTAGTACTGAAGGGGACAGAGTTCAAGAGTGGGAGGGCAAAAGCATCCTAAAGATGACTGGGGAGTCGGTTGCACGTGCACACGACTGGTGTCATTGAACCACTTGCTGTAGTGCTTAGAACCCTAAGTTTTGAGTTACTCACACTGAACCACAACTGTAGAGTTAGGAGAGGCCTGGCAGCACTGGAATGGGGCCCCCTACCGATGAGCTCATCAAGGTGAGGAAAATTTCTAGAATCCAGGGTAGCAGAGTGCCAGGAACGCAAGAGGATCCAGTATACCCTGGGGGCATAGACATGAAGTCACCCTCCCTGTATGCTGCAGACACTGTACCCGCCCCAACCCTCCCATGTACACCTCATCTTTCCTCTGTATCTAGGACTCAAGGACCGGGAAACCATCTCCTTGAGAGAAGGAGCATTCTGAATGAAACCCCAGTGTAAAACATGAATGTTTTTGTTATGTTTTGTTTAATAACTGACATGGAGCCCTCTTGAAAACTATGGCACAGGAGGCTGTGGTGTGGCTTCATGGCAAAGGACTTGCCTTACACCCATGAGGTCCCAGGTTCTATGCCTGGAAAGGACAGACAGCAAAAAATGCACACAGTCAGGAAACAGAAACTGGGGGGGGGGGGCGGGGGCAGAGGCAGGGGAAGGGAGACGGGGTACGGGAATGGGAGCAGCAGGCAGCCATTCCCAAGTTGCTATAGTGACCTTGAACTGGCTGTTCTGAGCTAACTATAGTGACCTTGAACTCATCTTTTCTTTGGGGTCTTGGCTCAGGCTGTGGGAGAAGGGGCATGGTTTACAGTTTAAGATTAGGAGGGGAAAAGCCAGCTTGACTCTGACACACAGGGTGACAGACACCAATTTACTGCCTCGGCTGTGTGTTGAACACGTATTTTCACCCGCAGGTGTCTGTGGGAGGCCACACCTCTTGCTTGTCACTGCCTCCCAGGGTGACCACAAGTCCAAGGCTTATCCCTACATGCTTCTGCTGAAGTGAACAGGTCATTCGAATCCAGTGTCTCTGTTCATGACGGGTGGGGGGAACATATCAATACAGGGCAAGTGACATCAGCCAGAGGCCACTCTGCCAGGAGTACCTAGTGTGTCACAGGTCAGGCTGGAGCTAAAGTGTCGTTGGTGACCTCATAGCCACATCCTCTCTGTGCTCCCTAATCAGCAGCGCTTGCCTAGGGTCAGACATGGAGCCCTAAGACTTCTCCGCATTGTCTTATTAAGTTCCCGCCACAATGCCAAGAGGTAATTACTGTCGTAATTACTCTTCCAGACAGGAAAGCAAGGTGTGGAGAGGTTAAACAGTTTGCTGAAGGTCACGGAGCGCATGAGAGGCCAAATTCGGATTTGGATCCAAGCCCTGGTGATAGCTGTTTGCATCCAACACTGCCTTCCTTCCGCCAAAGGTTGTTTTGCTTTGTTTTGTCTTAGCAAAACATGAACCGCACAAATGGCAACATGTGAACTCATGGATTATTATAAGATAAATACCTGGAAAGAAATCTTTGGCACCCATTACCTCCCACCTATGGCTTCCGCAAGTGGCAGTCACTTTGATTCTAAGGACTCTTAGTGTTTGTCAAACTGCATCCAGAGAACTGGAGAGATGGCTCGATCCGTAAAGAGCTCGTTGAGCAGACACAGGGACCCCAGCATTCCACAATGTGGCGGCATGCATCTGTGATTCCAATGCTGGGACGCCAGCTCTGGTGGAATGTACCTGTCACCCTAGTGCTGGGAAGGTGGAGGCAGGTGGATGCCTGGGGCTGCCTGGCTAGCCAGTCTAGTTGGTTGGTGAGCTCCAAGCTCAGCAAGAAATCCTGCCTCAAAAATAACAAGCAAACAAACAAACAAACAAACAAATAAGGTGGAGAGAAAGAGGGGAAGGCATCTGACCTCAACCTCTGGCCTCCACACAAGCATATGCATGCACATACATAACCATGTACCCCCACACATGAGAGAAGGAAGGAAGGAAAGATGGAGGGAGGGTACCCCAAGACTTTATATTCTTGCCCACTTATAAGACTTGATAAGCCTTTTTTAATCTTTGGGATGCTCGTGATGGCAAAGCAAGTCCCTCCCCTGCTAAACTACCTCAGCCTCTGACCTTTAAGTCAGACTTTAAAAAAAAAAAATCAACCCTTTATTTTATGTGTATGAGTGTTTCCCTGTATGTATGTGCACCACATGTGTTCACTGCCCTTGGAGACCAGAAGAGGGCGTCATAACCCTGGAATTGGAGTTACATATACTTCTGAGCTGCCACATGGTTGCTGGGAATTGGACTTGGGTTCTCTGGAAGAGCGGCAAGTGGCCTTACCCATGGGCCCCCTCACCAGCCCCTTTTCAGTCTGTTTTAATTTGTGTGTTCCTCTTTCTGGGTGGGAAACAATGGGGTCTGGTATGCAGGCTGCACGCCTGGGCTCACTGTCGCACACTGTCCCACCCCCTGTGTGTTCTGCAGGTCAGATCTAGGTGCTGGCTTAGACTCAGGTCTGACCCCTTAGGTAGGACTTTGTCCTCTCTAGGAGGCGCAGGAGGCCTGGTTGTCTTCTATTCTCATGCTCTTCGAAGTGGCTGGCACCTCACACAGTTGTTCTTTCGTTTCCTTAAAACCCTTAAAAAAAACTGTAAAGTGCTCTATATCAAACACGCCCTCTCTACCCTGCAAACACTCGGTTCAGAGATGTTATATATTCATATTGTGCAGCCAGCTTCCAGAACCCTCCACCCTGAGCACATGACATTCCACATTTATTAAATAACTCCCCACCCACTCCCAGCTCCGGCAGCCCCACCCTACTTCCCATCTCTATGAACCTGATTACCTCATGGATATGGAGTCATCCAATCTTGGTCCTGTTACAACACACTGGTTTTATTATAATTTATTATTATTACCATCTTACTCTACATTTAGCGTGTGTCTTTGTGCGTGCGTGCGAAAGTGTGTTCGTGTGTGTGTGTGATCCTGTGCCATGGTAAGTATGGGATACCATAGGATAACTTTCCAGAGTCAGTTCTGTCCTTCTACCATGTAAGTCCCAGGGATTGAACTCAGGCTGTCGGGCTCGGCAGTCTTTACCTGCTGATCCATCGCCACTGGCTTGCGACAGGTTGATTTTTGCAGTCTGTGGCAGGGTTTCCTTCCACTTACGGGCTGAGAAGCCCTATCTTATTACGCCTGTAATCCTAGCACTCTGGAGGCTGAGACAGGACACTCTCAAAGTCAAGGCCAAACAGGGGCTACCAGCAAAGACCCTGCCTCAAAAAGCCCCAAACAGCAGCAAAATCAATAACTATAGACAAAGACAAACTGAAATTTGTCTGGAGGTCATGAGAGGGAGGCTGAATGCTGGGGATAAGCAATAAACAAGTGGAGGAGAAGAGAGAGACAACTATAAAAGCCTGGGGGACAGGGCTTCTTCAAAGGGACCTTGCTTACTGAGTTCTCACTCTGAGACATCCATTCTTTTATTGTTCTGAATTTTCACAGCTCTCTACAGTGAATTATTAGCCTCATCACACATGCCAACTGTGTGGAGTTAGGAAATTCTGTGTGCTATATTCCCCAGCAGGGGGGCAGCCTAGTGCAGGCAGAGGCCAGCTCACTGCTATCTCCCTGTCCTACCTCCTAGTGACAACACAGCCATCTCTAACCCAGCACCAGCTTCCTTCCTTCTGAGTCTGCATTGTGGGCTTAGAAACCTCCTCTGGGTGGTATGACAAAAACAACCAGAGCTAACATACTAGAACCTACCAGAAACCGTCTCTTCCACGTCTCTTCCGCTACAGAATTTTCCCTCCAAGTAGAAAATGAAACACAGACACTGAGGGGAGAGTGCTGAGCCTGGGCTGCCCACCTGAACTGTTTTGGACACAGTGTTTGTTGAGTGGATAAATGAAGGGATGAGTGGATGGATGGCAAACACAGAGAGGGCCTTTATTCTTCTTGATCCCTTTGTGGACCCGTCTCCCACTCTACAGAACAGCGCCAAGCCCAGGAAACCCACCGACAACTGGTTTCTCATATTCAGGGCTACTTGCAGGTTGACCCTGGTGTCAGGATAACAAGCCTGTAATATTTTCTGCCACCCTCCAGTGGGGCTGTGACAGCAGCAGTGGGATGCCCAGGCCCCCGATTTCCTGCTGCACAGCCTTCTGTTCTGACTTGGCTCGGAACCACTCTGTCCCCTTTGAGTCCCATTGACTATGCCTCTCCCAGACGACACCGGGCACCTCTCTCCTCCCTTCCTGTTCTGCTCTCCCTGTTCCTCACATTCTGGAAGTATTTCTGCCCAGCCCCACAGCACACTCCCCCTTCTAAACCTCCTGGTTCACACCACCATCCCACATGCCCAGGGGCCCAGTACAAATACCACACCTGCCCAGAGAAGCCTCTGCATTTGAGCCACACAGCCAGACCTCTGCCATCTCTTGACGTGACAGTCCTTTGAAAGCCTCTTTCATCTTCCTTACATGGTCTATCTCATTTTGCTGGTCTTGGTAAAGATCTAATGGCAGCATTTCCAGGGACTGAACAAACTGGGCGCCGTGCAGATCACTGGAATGTGTGTGCAGCTACGGTTTGAATGTCTGTGTCCCTCCAGGCAGCCCAGCTAGAACATGAGCCCCAAGGCAATGGCATTTAAGAAGTGGATCGAGGCTGGAGTACGTCTCAGTGACAGAGCACATGCTTGGTGTGTCTGAGGCCCTGGGTTCGAGCACCAGTGCCAATTAACAATAAATGGTGAGAAGACATTGGCACCTTTAGGAGGCAATGAGACCCTGGGAGATCCTCCCTGGACAGGATCAGTCTTTACAGTCAAGGCTCCAGAAAGCGCCTCGATTCTTTCATTGCCTGTGCCACATATGGGCAGTCAGTGTCATCTCTGAGGAAGGGACCCTCACCAGATAGGTCCTTGCCGATACCTTAATCGTGGGCTTGCCAGCTCCACACTGTGAGAAGTAAATTTCTGTTCTTTATAAATTACCTAGTCTTGGGCGTTTTGTGACAGCGGTACAAGTAAAAAGACTAGAGATAGATAAACTGTCTTGTCTAGCACACAGACCTCTGCAACCACGCAGACCCATTTTATGGATGCACAGACTGAGGATCAGAGATGATAATGAGCCCTTAGTCACACAGCTAGTAAAAAAACAAAGCCAGAGCATTCACTCAGAAATCCAGTCAGCCAAGCAACCTTTATGGCACTCCAGTACATCATACATATGTGAAAATAAGAGAGGTCCTATTTATAAGTGCTCTTATTTAGTGGGAGACATGGGGCACAAAGAAAAACCTAAGTAAATAAATAATGCATCAGTAGGTGAGAGATGCTATGGGGGTGTTATGGATGGATTAAAGTGGTCAAGATGAGATGGTGGCCATCGAGCAGGGATTTGAAAAATGAAGGACTCAATGATGTTTACACCTTTGGGAAAGAACATCCCAGAAGAAGATACACTCAGGGCAAAGGCCCTGGAGTAGACATGCCCTGGCGTTTAAGACAGACAGCAAGGAATTGGGTGTGGCTGGAGATGACAGTGAATGGGGTGGAGAGGGTAAGAACTCTGTGAGGGAGGCGAGGAGCCCTGGAGGATAATTTCCAGCACCCACCCACACCCTTGGTTGCTATGGCCTGCTACTGACTGACGATATGCATGATCAGAAGAAACCTTGTGGTAAGGATTTTGGTTTCTTTAGAATGTAGAAATGTTATATTTGTTATGTTCATTTTAATCCCTGGTATGGGATATGGGGCTGCTTCGTCTTACCCACAGCAGCTGACCTGGCTATGATTTGCCTCGTGCTTTGGGAGGGCTGTGATTTTGCCAGCTGAAGATAGTCTACATTTGGAATTCTGGGAATTCTTCAGAAGGTACATATATGCCAGAGCCTCAAGAGGGAAGGTGAATGCTGCTTCTCTTCCTCCTCCTGCTGCTGCTTGCTGCTTTCTGGATTGCTGGTTGCTGGTTGGAGATTGGAGATATCTTCTCAAGGAAGATCAAAATTTCCCAAGGAACTTGACAGCCCTAATCAGCAGCAAGTAGTCTAACGATAGTATTGCCCCCTTTCCCCTCTAGCCTTCTTTCTCTACTACCTAATGTTGGTGTGTGTGTGTGTGTGTGTGTGTGTGTGTGTGTGTGTGTGTGTGTGTGTGTGTGTGTGTAAGGGATAGGAGTGGTATAGGGAGGTAAGAAAAATAACCCAATAAAGTAACCAGAAGCTGGGCTACAGAACCTGGGGCCCCTTCTCATCAAAACCAGAAGGCTGAACACAACTCCATAGAAGCTGGATCTGAGCAAGCAAGGGCAGCAAGTCACTATGGTGACAAGGACCCTTTGCCTGGCTGTAGGAAGTCTCCACAGCCCTTCCCACGGGGGTAGGTATGGTTCTGCTGTGGCCTTTAGAGAACCAATTCCTCAGGACTGTCCCTGGGACGTGCTCTGTGAAATCTGCCCTTTGCTAACGAAAGGCATCGAGAAAAGGCAACATCTGCGGTGACTCACCAGAGGGGGATGAGAAACTGCGTCCAAGCTGGGAAAGAATCCATTTGAAAGTGACACATTTGCCTCAGAACAGATAGGAAGCCTTTTCTTTTTCCTCTCTGTTTGAAGGAAGGCAGAGCCCTGCAGACAACTGCTGCACAGCGGGAGGAAGCTGACTTCTGAGACTCCTGTAGCAAATCTCTCTGAGACAAAAATATAACTAAGGGTCTGTGGCTGCCACCAGGCTCACGGTGAAGTGCCGTTTGATGGCAGCAAGCACACCCTGGCATTCGTCCCCACAACAGACTCCTCTGTCCACTTGACCCAGCTCTTCTCAAAGTTTGTAGGTGTGCCAGAACCCACTGAGGCGGCCATCAGTCAGGAGGTCAGTGAAGGCTCAGTGTGTGGGTGGGCACACACGCTACCCAGGTAGTCTTCAATCCCTCTCAACCTCATGTTTTGACAGAGGGTCTCTCCTAGGACCTAGAGGTTGCCAACCTGGAAGCTAGAGTGACTGGCTGGCAAGCCTGAGATCCTCCTGTCTCCCCCCCCACACACCCCCACAATGCTGGGCTCACCCTCAGCTTTTATGTAGGTGCTAGGGTTTGAACCCAGGTCCTCGTGCTTGCCTGGCAAACACTTTACCATCAGGCTATCCCCACAGCCTGCTGCCTTTTACGTTTTTTTTTTTGTTTGTTTGTTTGTTTTGGTTTTTTTTTTTTTTTTTTATGTTGTGGATGGAACCAAGGGCTCACACACCTCTGAGCTAACTCAGCTCAGCAATGCTTGTTTCTTAAGCAGTCTCAGGTTGTCTGAGGAACACTTCCCAAGTCCTGATAGTCCCAGAAGTGGGATGTTGGGAGCATTCGGTATTCCACATGCTTTGGGTTTAGGTTTCTTAGCTTCTGCTGAACTGGCTAGATGTGTCACACTGAGCAGGCCCTCAGCTAATATTTACCGACTGGGGGTGAGTCACATGCTCTGAGGGTGCAGAGGCACATCTGTCTCTATGGTACCCTGATCACTGGATCCACAGATCTTTGCCCTCTAATGGATGGGCCGAGAATAATGGCAGGTGCTTTAATTTACTGCTTAATACGTACAAGCAACATTATCTCGTTATCTTGGGTTTGTCCTGAATGCAGCTCAGTGAGGTAGAGATTAGCCCCGTTGAAGAAGACAAGGAGAAGGGGGCTGGAGAGATGGCTCAGCTGCTAAGAATGCTGGCTGTTTTTGCAGAAACCTGGGTTCGGTTCCCAGCACACACATGTCGGCTCACAGCTATCTGTAACTCTAATATCGAGGGATCCACTACCCTATTCTGGCATCTGTAGGCACTGTGTACATATAGGGTACACATAGGGTACCCAAACATGCATGCAGGTAAAACACACACACACTTAAAATAAATCTTTAAAAAGGAGGTGGGGACAGGAGAGCACTTGCTGTTCTTGCAGAAGACCTGAGGTTGCTCGTCATGGCCCATGTCAGAAGGTTCTCAGTTGTCTGTAACTCTAGCTCCAGGGGATCTAAAGTCTCTGGCTTCCACAACCGTTGCATTCACATGCGTACGTCTACATGCAGACAGACACTTTCACCTTCACAGAATTAAAAGCAATAAAAATAAATCTGAAGGGCTGGAGAGATGGCTCAGTGGCTCTTTCAGCAGAACTGGGTTAAGTTCTTGGTATCGTTGTGACAGTTCATAGCTGCCTGTGACTCTATTCCCAGGGGATCCAATACCCTCTTCTGGCCTCTGTGGGGACTGCATGTGTGTGGTGCATAGACATACATTCAGGCAAATACCAATACACATAAAATAAAATATTAAAAAAAATAAATCTGAGAGGGAGAGAGAGAGAGAGAGACAGAGGAAAAGAGCAGAGATAAAGACATCCAGAAAGAGACAGAGCTAAGACTGAAGTTAGCTCCTCCGTGCTAAGGTCAGCCCTCTAAGGGATTTGGTGTGACTGCCTTGTACTGACACTGGAGTGGGATTTATGGGATCAGGCCAAGGTTCCAGCTCCCAGAAACGCACAGTCTTCCTGGGCGGTAGAACTGAACAAGGAGCAAGAGTGAACCCCTGAGGCTGAGCTCCCTTCCCTCCAGCTAAGCTCCTGTGCTCTTCTGTAAAATTGGAGCTAGTTAGGCTTGGCTATGGTGAGAAGGGGGCCTGTAAACTAGTGGGCCCACACTTAAAGAGACAGTCCCATCCCGAGATTAGGGTCCTTATTAGAGCTTCCTCCCCTGGCCGGGGTGCAGCAGGAAGGAGGCCACTGAAGAGGCCCTGTCTAGACGTCAATTACATTGGCACCTGACCATGAACTTCCAGCTTCCAGAAGCGTGGCAGATGTCTGCTAAGCTGCCCCAGTGAAGGCACTTTGTCACAGCAGCCCAAATGATGGAGGTGGAAGAAAGTCTGAGAGCTGTTCGGCGGCAGCCAGATGCCCCCAGTTCTATCCTGGGGAGCAGGCTTCATTGACAAGCACACAAAGACAAGGGGGAGAAGACTCTGCAGGCAATTAAAAAATACCACCATAACCAATTACTTCCAAATCCCTCTCTTAGTAATTATTTCTGAACTGGGTGTTTTAAATTTTAGCATTTGCACGAGCAACATGAGGCAGTGGGGTGGGGGTGGGCGACACAGTCAGTTTCCACTACTCCTTGAAGGGTGATAGTGATTTTTTTTTTTTTAGCTCAAAATATAAAATGTGTCCATCCTTTGGCCCAGCAAGCCATCTTTGAGAACACCTCATGCTGCATAGCACCAAAAGATATTCACCAGAGTGTCAGGTTGAGACTATGTGTATAATGAGATATCTTGGGGATGGGACCCAGGTGTAAATGTGAGATTAACATGTGTCTCCCATGCACTATGCCTGCAGGCAGGGACTGACATATGTCTCCCATGCACTGTTCTTGTAGGCAGAAGATGGTTTTATACAATGCGGGCCAACGTCATTACTGTGACCTGAGAATAGGGTCCTAGCTTTTGAGAGAAGGTTCATCATGGTTTGGAGTGCTTCGGACCATCAGAAGCAATGCAGACAGCAGCTGCCATGGGACTGGATGCACAGCGGCATGGGGACAGTACAAAACTATGAATGGCTTCTGTGGTGACAAGGGAAGGTGCTTGTGACAGTGTTACTATCAACCTGACAGGAACCAGGAGACAGTCCTGCGAGGGTTACTCAGGATAGGGTGAGGTAGGAGGACTCATTCTGGATGTGGGTGGCACCATGGTATGGACCGAGGTCCTCAACCTGAATATAATGGAGGAAGTGAGTGGGAGCATCAGCTCAGCATCCATCTCTTCCTGCTTCCTGGCCAGGAACCAAGCAGGCCTCTGCTGCCATGGCATGTCCATGATGCGCAGTGGGAACTGTAAGCCAAAAAGCCCTCCCTCGCACTGCTCCCGTCAGGCATTTTCTCACAGGAGGAAGACAACTGGCACACATATTTCTGTGTGCTTGCATGAGTGTGCCTGCTTGCAGAAAGCCTGCAAAATGTCCCCTATGATAGTCATAGTGGCTTTGCTTTGGTGAAAGTATTTCAAGTGCTTTCCCCCCCAAAACTTTCAATAAATATGTTGTTTAGAGGGAAAAAAGCTAAGCAAGAAAATGAAGCAAGCCGGGAATGGTGGTGCACACCTATAATCCCAGCACTCGGGAGGCAGAGGCAGGCGGATCTCTCTGAGTTCGAGGCCAGCCTGGTCACAAAGAGAGTGTAAGACAGCCAGGGCTACACAGGGAGATTGTGTCTTGAAAAACCAGAAAAAAGAAAGAAAGGAAGGAAGGAAGGAGGATAAGAAGGAAGGAAGGAAGAAGTCAATTTAAGATTGACTTAAAGGAAAAGATTAACGGAGTAGTAGAACAGACAGGAAAAGATGTGCCAAAACCAGGACAAGTTTGTCGGACATAACTTTCAACTATTTCTCCTGCTCTCACAAATATTCTGCAGAGTGGGAACACACCTACCTCAGTGAGAAAACATCTCCTTTACCATGGGACAGCTCTGGATGACCCATGACACCCACCCTTCCTGAAAGCTACCAAGACTTGCGCCACATGGGCCGTGGGGATGACCATGCTTCATTTATTTATTTATTTATTTATTTAGGGATTTTTGAGACAGGGTTTCTCTGTGCAGCCTTGGCTGTTCTGGACTTGCTTTGTAGATCAGGCTGGCCTTGAACTCATAGCGATCTGCCTCTGCCTCTGCATCCCTGAGTGCTGGGAGTAGGCCGTGTCACCAAGTCTGGCTGACCATGCTTCTTTTTGTAGTGTTTTTAGATTTTATTTTTTGAGCGAGAGAAAGAGAAAGAGAGAGAGAGAGACAGACAGACAGAGACAGAGACAGAGAGAGAGACAGAGAAACAGAGAGAGAGAGACAGATAGAGATGGTGGGGGGAGGGAGAGAGAGCACACGCACATGCAGCCATGCTACGGGATGCAGTGTCTGCAGATGCCAAAAGGCAGCATTAGATGTCCTAGAGCCGGAAATACAGGTGAGCTGCCCGGCAGGCATGGCTTCTAGGAACCAGACTCACATCTTCTGCAAGCACAGGACACACTCTTAATTGACCCAACACTCTAGCTCCCCAAGGCAGCCTCAAACTCACCATGTAGTTCAGGATGGCCTTGAACCCCTGATCTTCCTGCCTTGGGCCCCCTTACCTTGTAAGTGGATTTTGTGTGTGTGTGTGTGTGTGTGTGTGTGTGTGTGTGTGTGTGTGCGCGCGCGCGCGCATTTGGATTTACAGCATAACCTCACAGGATGAGGGTAGACAGTAATGTGGTTACTATAGTGACAAAGATTAATATATTCATCGTCTCATAGTTACATCTTACTCTGACAAGAGCAGCTAAACTCTACTTACAGAACAGAAGTCCCTAGTCCATGGCACCTTTATGCCACACTACAGAGAAGGACTCTGGCCCTACTAGCCCCAGTGTGCCCACTGTTTGTGTCCTCTGCTCTCCCACCCACCACCTGTTGTAAGCAAAAATCCTTCATTGCCTCTGTGCATTCCTGTCCTCATCTCTATGGTGTAGCTTTTAATTTCATGTACAAGTGAGACCATGCAGTGTCTGTCTGTCTGTCTGTCTGTCTGTGCTTGGCTTATTTCAAAAGGAGGATACCCTCCTTTTGGGAAAGTGAGAGAGGCATGTACATTTATGAACAGATGCCAACAGAGTTCTCATTTCTTTCATTCATTCATTCATTCATTCACTCATTCATTCATCTGTCCTTAGACTGTTCTCATGGCTTGGCTGTGATGGCGGTGCAGTGAGCACGGAGGATAGGCATCTTTCTAAGATGGCCATCTTTCCCCCTTTGGTTCTCAGTCCTCAAGGAGAATTATCAACACCACAGAGTAGCTGTAATGTATGTTTTGTTTTGTGACAAGGTCTCTCTAAGTCCTTGCTGTCTTGAAGCACACTTTTGTAGACCAGGCTGGCTTTGAACTCACAAAAATCCACCTGCCTCTGCCTCCCCAGTGCTGGGACTAAAGGTGTACACCACCATGCCTGGCTTTATTATATTGTTTATAAGAGGTGAGGTGTCCTCTGTTGCTCAGGATGACCTTGACTCACGGGCTCAATTGAGCCCCCTTGGCCTGTTGCCTCCAGTAGCTAAGACTATAGATGAGTGTCACCCTGCCTGGTTTTGTTTGAAATTGCATGTTTTCCATAATGGTTGTACCCATTTACTTCTTAAACCTTCCCCCACACTGTTCCCAACGTTTGTGGAATTGTTGTCTCCTAACTTTTGGGTAAGAGCCATTTTACTGACAGGAGGCAACATCTTTAATTCGTGCTCTCCATTGATGAGTGGCATTGAATGTTTTCCCACAAGCCTGTCAGCTGCGACACATCTCCTTTGGAGAAATTTATGCCAAGACCCTTCGTCTATTTTTTTCCCTTTCTTGAGCCAGGTCTATCTATGCAGCCCTCAGTATTCTGGACCTTGCTATGTAGACCAGGCTGGCCTCAAACTCATAGAGATCTGCCTGCTCTGTGTCCTGAGTCCTAGGATTAAAGGTGTGCACCACTGTGCCCGGCTCTGCTACGGTGCTGTAAGCTTCTCTATACGTTTCGGGCACAAACCATCATCCAATGTGTGAATTGCTGTTACTTTTCTGCCTCTCCCGTGCTACACTTTCCTCTTGCTCACTCCTTTCTATGCCACACTCTGCTTTAGTGGAATATGATACTGGGAAGTGACTGACTGACCGACTGTAGCCTGAGGCATGGCCAAGGCCCACATTAAGGGACCCCTACGTACACATCGGGTCACAGCTAAGTGTTTTACACACATAATCACATTTCATCTCCATGGCAATCATCTAGGGATGTGCTACTGTTCTCCCATTAAACAGAGAAGAAAACTGAGGCCCCGAGAGGTTTATAAACTTGCCTGAAGAAGCACAGCTGGAATGTGGTGAGGCTGGGATTCAGGACTAGGGTGAGTATGAAGAGGCCAGAACTAGGGTGAGCCTCACCCTGGGCATGATGTGAACAGGCTGTTTCTGCACTCTGCATCCTCCTCCCATGTGAAGAGTTCCTCCCTAGAGATGGGCCAGATGTGGCCTGTGTGTGGCTGTGCACTCATCTCCCAACCTCCCCATGGAGAAGAGACGCTGATGAGAGACCTGGCCTGGCCAAATTGCCTCCAAATTGCTTCCTTCATTCACATGTACGAATCTGCATCTTAATTAGGCTTAATGGAATCCAATTACCAGACCCCACACTTCCCTTTGGGATCCTAAGCAAGGATGCCGCAGAGACAGGCCAGAGGCCAAAAGAATGGGCTGGAGGAAGCTCCGCTGGGCTGGCCCCACTTGCCGGCCACCTCACACCTGGGAAGGGAGGGCTTGGGAGGGGCAGCAATAGGGACTGCAGGTGGTGCTGTGGCTTTGACCAGGTGCAGGAAGGAAGCCTGGTTCTGCTGTCTCTGAGCATCTCTGAGCCTCTATCTTCTTGTGGGTTAGATGGCAACTGGTATGGTAGTCACCATTGGGCAGCGATGAGGAGTGCTGAAATCGTGTGCACCAGCATCCCATGAAAGATCTAGCACATACTTTGTCCTCGTTCTCCATGCCTTCAATCTATGTCCTCCGTCCCACAAGGCCATGTAGAGCCAAGTCCACATCCTCCCTCAGAGATCCAATGACCTCATCTTGTCCACCCTCCCTCCCATGCTCTGGCCACATACACCCCTGAGTCCTTGAAAAGCTCTGAGTGCCTCCCAGTCCCAAGAGCTCTGCTTGGAGCCCCTGGCCCATCTCTATCAACCCATCACACCTCAGCGGCGCCACCTACAGGCAGCCTCCCAGGCCCCAGCCCAAAGACCTCACATCCTCCTCCTGAGGGCAATGTCATTAGTGGTCCTCTGCCTCCTGCACTGTAAGCTCTGGGAGCAGCGTGGGAAACAGCACTGCTATAGCACCAGCGGAGCTCCCTCCTGGCTTTGGGCTTAACAGAGCCCTGAGAACACCTGACAGGAATTATTACTTTGCCTCCAGGTACTACATACATAAGAACCACTTGATTTGGGGTGCATAGCAGACTCTTGACAGCCTCCCCACTTTCCCTTTCCTTTTTCATAAGGAGAGTTGGAAATGGGAGCTTAGCCGGTCAGAAAGGCAACTCTGATTCTAGCTAATGCAGCTCCATGTTCAGAGCGAGAAGTCACAGTTGCCTTAGAATACCAGTTGTTCCCCAATACAATCTATAGAGGTAATGGAACTCCAGTCAAAATGATAACAAACTGCGGTGTGAATTTATACAAGCTGCCCCTGAGGTGTCTATGAGGAGAGGAATCTCCAGAAGACTCAACACGGCATTGAAGAAGGAGTTGCTCTTCTCGTACTTTCCATCCAGTGTAGACTAAAAGCTGCTGAAACTGTGAGCAAAAATAAGCCCCGGCTCCTTTAAGTAGCTTCTATGGGGTGTCCTTGTTAAAGCCATACAAAAGTGAGCACTGCAGAAAACTGCTCTCAGGAGAGGGGTTGTTGCTACAACTAAACTTCATTATGTCGTTCTTAGGGCTCTGAACTTAACTGGTTTTTCAGGAGAAATGAGGAAGAGTTTGGTGTGGGATAGAGAGGCCCCAGAATGCTGTCAACTCTGGGATGACATCTGTGAGATCCCAGAGTGCAAACAGAAAAGCTGGATGGTAGGCAGTGTGCTCAGAAGGTTCCAGATGGGAAGAAGGACTCTATGGCAGGCCTCAAGTCTCAGGAAAGATTTTTACTTTTTTAAAGATTTGTTTCTTTTCATTTTGTGTATGAAGGTGTTCTGCCTACAGGTGTGTATGTAAACCTTAGGCATTCACACCCACGGAGGCCAAAAGAAGTCATTGGCTCCCCTGGAACTTGTTACAGGCAGCTGTGAGCTGCAATGTGGGTGCTGGAAGTCAAATCCAGGTCCTCTGGAAGAGCAGCAAGGGCACCACTGAGTAACCTCTCCAGGTGCCTGAATTTTGACAAATTGAACAGGGTTGAGATCCGGGGGACTCAAGGTTGAACTGAATGAATTCTGCATGATAGGATGGCCCTGAGTCTCTGGGTGTCCAGAGTGGATTGTGACAGCTTGACTCTGAAATGACACCATCAGCTCAGGTCTGGACTGCTTTCTTCCCATTATTTGGAAGTGCTACCCCTAGGAGGAGGCTGTGGACACTGAGAGGAAAAGGCCTTGGTGGAAGAAATAGAAAAATGGCAATGGATCTTTAAAGGTTACCACTAGCCCCTGATTCCTCAGACCTCTCTGCTTCCTGGCCTGCCATGGTGCGAGGAAACTGCCATATGCTCCTGCCACTATGGACTCTGCCATGACTCCCCCTCCCCCGCCCTGCCCCCAATGGAGCCATTTTGTCTTCAATCTGATAGACCAAAATGTCCTCCACTGTGGAACAACAACAACAAATGTTCCTCTCTTTGGTTGTTTTGTTGGGTACTTTGGTCACAAAAATATAAAACAATGCAGAGAGTAACTGAGGCACCAGGGCTGATGACCTGCCCTGCTTTAGTCCTTCCCCCTCCTTCTTCAGAGGCTGCCTGACCCTTGGCTGTCTGCTTTCAGTCTGCATCTTGCCCTCAGATGACCCTCCTGCTCCTAGCCCCAGCCTCCTCTCTGCTGAGTGAACCCCACCTCACAGCATTAATGTCAAGTAGTGCCATGAACAGAAGTGTTTGTGGGGGGGTACAGGGGGAAGAGAGGAATGCAGACACACTAGATGATGGGCCTGTGGCTCTGACCTGGGTCCTGAAGAAATGGCTCAGCAGTCAGCTCAGCAGGAGACTAGGGCGTGATGTGACTGGATGAATGAACATGGACATGAAGACACAGCTCCTTCTCAGAGTGATGGTAGCGCATGCAGGGCCTCCTGAGACCAGGGTGGGCCATAGGCCTGGAGCTCAGGGACGTTAATGCCTGAGGAAGAATATTCACCCAGCTTTGGTCAGCAGCATACTATGGCCCAGCTACCCAGTCAATGACATCAGCCCCTTGGGGACCCAATGGCTTCCTGAGTGTCTGACTCCCTCTCTGCTCTCAGACCATATGTCCCAGTTTCTGGTAACCTTGTGTCCCAAAGTGGTCAATGGCTTTCAAGTCTTCTGCCCTAAAGAGACTGAAATGCTCTCTTAGCAAGTCCATACCAACAAGCCCAGGAAAGGGGTTGTAACCCTTAGGCCCCCAGGGTGTTCTTTGCCCTGCAGCCTGGCCATCTCTGCATGGTGCAAAGGTACAGGGCCCCTCTTTCCCAGAGCTCTGTGGTACCTTGGCACAAGCACATGTCTTTGGGTTTCACTATCCACACCCTCCAGAAGCTGCACCTATGGGGGCAGGGACATGGTTGTTTAAATACCTGGTGCAGAGTAGGTGTCCCTCAGTGATGGCAGAGCCAGCGCTGAGGCCTTTTATAGGGTGGCCTCCCAGAGACTCACAAACCCATATAAGAGGCCAGGACTGCTGCCTTTGAGGTAACGTATGCTGGCTCCATATGTACTTGGCCTCTAGCTTGCTGGGAACAGTGGCTACCACACACAAGTGCACGCTCTGACCATGACCCATAGACCAGCATCACCTTGGATCCTTAGAAAAGGAGCACCCAGGCCCGAGCACAAACCGCCTCTCCTGGACTCTGCCCAAGGGGTGTATAGATGTTAGCCCCAGTCGAGCTGCAGACCAGCACCGCCTTCCGGAAGCTCCTGTACCAGCCCCCCGCCCCCTGGCTTCTTCCCACTTGTGCCTGCATCTTTAGTGTGGGGCACTTCCCATTGGCTGCAAGCTTCCTGAAGGCTGGGGGCTGGGACGTACTCCCCAACCCTGGAACTTCAACATCTGTCATATAAAGGCAAAGGTTTATTTTTCTCTAAAATTATCCCCCTGGAGAGGGTCAACCCTGTCTTTCATAACACATCAAGCCCACAAAACAGGAAGCATTGCTATTGAAAGTGGCATTGGCTGGGGCTGGAGAGATGGCTCAGAGGTTAAGAGCACTAGCTGCTCCTCCAGAGGTCCTGAGTTCAATTCCCAGCAACCACATGGTGGCTCACAACCATCTGTAATGGAATCTGATGGCCTCTTCTGGCCTGTGGATGTACATGCAGGCAGAGCACTGTATACATAATAATAAATAAACTTACAAAAAAAAGAAAAAGAAAGAAAGAAAGTGGCATTGGCTGTACAGAAGGGAACAATGTGAAAAGCTTTGGAAGCAGGATGAAGACACAATCCAGAAGGTCAACCTTCTAGGGGCCTCTTTAGAAGTCCTCAGGGAATGTGGTGGAGCATGGGACATGCGAGAGGGTGATGCCGAGATTGAAGGCTCATTTAATTGTGGCACTGTTAACACAGTCTGAGTGCCCCTCCCTCCTGGGGCCCTTCTGTTAGTGTGAGCCAGACACATGACTATCTTCTGCTAACGGAGACATTACAAAGGCAGCAGAATGTCATGCATACGATTATATCACATATGTATCTTTCCCTTCATGGCTTTGATGATGGTAGCTATGGCAGAGCGCTCCACATGACCAGGACCTCAGGACCATCCTTGCTAATCTCCATAGAAGCCCTCCTTATTTAATAATCCACTGGGAACGATATCCTCCGAACAGCTGACCAGCCGTGCCTTTAGAAGCAAGCCCTTCATTGCTCAGGGGAGCCCAACCTAGCCACTAACTAACTTGACCCCAGCTCTATGAGAGGCTAGTGAACAGCACCCTCCCTGGAAGCTGTGCCCAGGACTCTGTACCCACAGAAACGCACATTGCAAATGGGCATGAACTAAGTCACCACAAACACACTTATTAATTTGTTTAATTAAATTTTACAAGGTGGGGGGGGGTCATCGCTCAGTAGGAGAACATCTGTCCTGTGTGTGTGGGGCCCTGGTTCCAGCTCCAGCTCCAGAAGAAACAAACATATGACCTCAGCACTGGTTTGGACGTTTACTGTGGTCATGTATAGACACAATAAAAATAAGTAAACAGATGCAGCCCAACTTAGAAGCCTTTCTGGAGATGTGACTTCACAGCTCTTGGCTGGAGGTCACTGTAAACATGGCCTGAAGACCACCCGTAAGAGCCTTACAGTATATGTTTGTACTGGGGGTTACGAAATACATCACAGAATCGCCTTACGGAGAAGGGAGACAGCCCATCATGGGCTCCCGTGCCTGGGTGCCTTCCTGACAGCGCAGCAGTCACCTGGGGGCTTGCTGGGAAACTCACTGTTGACAGCTCTGTGGCTGGAAAGGCCCTTACTCTGGGCATGGTGTTAGGCAGACATTTGGGGAGACACTGGTATGCTTGGGACAGACTCCCACAGTGGGGGCTGTGGGACATTTGGAGCCTTGTACCAGCTGGTGACTGTCATGTGTCTGTCCGCTCTGCTCTCTTCCCTTCACAAGGAAATGAGGTGCTTACCCCACCACCTAGCTGAGGTATCCAGTGACCTGTGGCCCCTCTGGCCCTTGTACCCTCAGCCACTCCCCTCCTCCGCGTAGTTTTGTTTTGTTTTACCCTTGTAGTATAGAGATCTAGAGGCCCCAGGTCAGGCTTCACCAGAGGCCCTCGACAATGACACCTGCAGCCAGTCCACTCTCAGCCTTCACACTGCTTACACTTGCACACCTTCCACTCAGACCCACAGGTTTGCCCGATGGCGCTCTCGTATGCTTTCCTTTCCCTTACACACAGCCCAGCCAGCTTTCAGTTCCAGCCCACTTACCCAGGCTCCAAACATTTTTTTTCCCCTTCACTCTCCAATTGCCATCTCCCCAAGGCCCCACTGCCAGAATTTTCCTTTACTGAAGGAACAAAAGGGGAAGAGCATGGAAATGGCCAAGAGGCCCATCTCTCATTGTGCAAATAATTACCGCTATTTTTGAGCAACTGTTTGGGGGCCTTATATTGGACTTGCGCGTGGGCGGCAGGGCTGGTCTCTGAAACAGAAGAGGACAGTGAGATCTTCGAGGCACAAAGGCTGACCTAGGGACAG
Organism: Acomys russatus; assembly: GCF_903995435.1. Lineage (NCBI taxonomy): Eukaryota > Metazoa > Chordata > Mammalia > Rodentia > Muridae > Acomys > Acomys russatus. The sequence goes on along the minus strand of NC_067149.1, from coordinate 42,014,794 downwards.
GGGCTGTGGTTCCGTGAGTGAGCACTTGCCTAGCATACCTGAGGCTCTGGCGTCCCATCTCTAGCAACGTATAAAAGTCAAGAGTGAGCACGTTTCTGCAGGAGATGCCCCAGTCCTAAGCCCACTCTAACATCCGGGGCCCAAGGCAAGATGGAGCATGCATGGAGTGTGGCTTGAGTTGTGGGTTTGGGAGAGCCTAGAATTGAAAGCTACGGAACACAGCAGCCAGCGAAGGGTTCAGTGGGAGGACTGGATGATCTGACGGTCATCTCGGGCTCTTCAGCAAAACAGAAAGCAACGGTGGGCTGAGCCCAGAGGCAGGAGGGGCAGATGAATTGGAAAAGAATCCTAGTGTTCCCATGGGAACACTAAAGCCATGACTAAAGCAGAGAAATGAGAACAGAGACTCAGATGGATGAAGGAGAAGCTTCCAAAGCAAAGGTGGGATGGTGGCTACAGAGAACACTTGAATGGCCACCCCAGGGTTAGAAGTGTGTGCCGAAGGTGGGAGACCCATTGCCAGCACAGGTGGCCAGGAAGAGACCAAGCCAAAGGCCACCCCAGGGTTGGGGGCAGCTGTCAGGAGGTGGTAAATACTGGCCGGGGTTGGCACACATGGGCGGAGCAGAAAGTCACTGGGACATAAAGCCTAGGCTCATTGACCAGCTAAGAGGTGACAGCAACTTGAACTAGAAAAGGTAGCAGAAGGATCTAGAAACACAAGTGAGATAGAGAAGTCAGTGCTTGGGAAGAGCAGCTCTTGGTTCCCAGGAGGAGGAGGTGTAGCTTGGACAGTGATAGGGGCCTGGCCCAGCCTCTAGCCAGAGTCAGGCTTGAGCAAGGATGCAGGTGTGCGCCATTTTGCTGGGAGGCAGGTATAGTAAACAGTGGGCCAGTGAGCCGGAGTCTAGGTGAAGAGCAGGTCAGGGGTGAACCACGAAACCAACTCTCCTTGTAGAGCAGGTGGGCCTTGAAGTCACAGAGACCACCTATTCCTGCCTCCCCACCCCTACTTCTGCACTATGCAGAGATGGCCAAGCTGCAAGGTAAAGAAGCACAGGGAGGGTCAGGGTAACCAGGCCCTTTCCTGGGCTTGGGGGTGTGGGCTTGCTAAAGAGCATTTCAATTTCCTGGAGACAGAAGATTTGAAAGCCATTTGACCACTTTGTGACACAGGTCACTGGAAGCTGGGGCATATGGTTTGAGAGCTGACACTCAAGAAGTCACTAGGGGCTGGAAATGCAGCCAGGTAACAGCCCAGAGGGCTCACCGAGCATGCGAGAGGTCCTGGTTGACCTGCATCAGAAAGCTGCCTCTGGTTCCAGCCCTGCCTGGTGCTCTTCACGGCTGTCTTGGTTTCCTTGCAATGCCTCTCCATCCATGAGGAGTGTTTCGGATAAGGTAGTTTCTTATAGCTCGGAGACCCCTGGGGAACTCTTCGGTACCCTAAACTGCTGCTGTCACGATACAACAGTTCTAGAAAGGCAAGCTGCAGGAACAAGGTCAGAGCCTCAGGATACCCTGGTTTGTGACCCATCTCCACAGCGGTCACTTGGTTCTGAGAAGCCAAGCCAGAGCATGTTAGGTTGCTGTCTTTGCCTCGGGTGGGATTTCTAGCCTGAGCAGGGTGGGTGAGTGGACAGAGATGGTTGGGGAGAGCGCACAGCAGGCAAGCCTACCTGCGGCCACTTTGATTGTCTGGTAATGCACAAGCCTCATGGAAAGGCAGGCCTTGGATTTGATCTATGAGCAGCTCAGGCAAATGAGACTCTCCCCAGAGAGAAAAGCTGGACAGGAGAGATGAATCAGAGCAGGCGAAGTCCCTCCTCTTCAAGCCTGTACAGTGGAAGGAGATAACTGACTCCCCAAAGCTGTCCTCTGACCTCCACACCCATGCAGTGGCACACATCTGAACACACACTAAACACACAAAACATTTCAATAAAAGAACATGCAAACATCCCCTCCACCCACCCACCCCCAGAAGCGGCTTGTTCCTGGGAAGCCCCTGTGATAATGGTTTCCTCATTTTGGATACAGGCACGGCGAGGATTCCGAAACCAAAAGACTTTTCTTTAAACGAAATTGCCTCAGAGAATGTCAAGGTGACCTCACTGAGGTGCCAGCTAGATGTGCAGTGTTGGCGGAGGGGGGGCGCAGGGGGAAAACCCACTGCTGATGCTTTGGAGTAGCAGGGTACCCCTGCGTGGGGCTGCTCATTGGGGGATGGGCACGGAGGTGACACAAGGAATCACAGCAGCTTTTCTAATATAGACGTTACGTTATGTTAGAGGAATACAGTGATTCAAGACTTATTACCAAAATAGAGTGAGAAACACGCCCCCCAACACACACATTTCACTGTGAAACCTTGTCTTTATAAAAAGCCAAAATAAGTATATCAAACTAGTAATTCCGCAGCTCCTAGTGCCCAGCATGAGCCCTAAAGAAGGGAGAGTTTTGCTTGGAAAGTGTAAGTCACAGTGTGGTGAGAGTTAAATGAGACGCTGTGAAACTTGGGATTAAGTCCTATAGCTTGGACCTGGGTATCCTGTGAGGGCTCCATGCTAAGCTCTGTGTCCCCAGCTTGGTACTGTCAGAGGATGTGGGTACAGTGGAACCTTTAAAAGGTGGGGCCTCAAGTGAGGTCTTCATGGGGCACGGAAGGGGATATGGGACTCCGGTCTCTCTCGCACTCATTTGCTTCCTTATCACAAGGTGAGCAATGTTGCGCTTGCACACGCCACTATGGTGCCCTGCCACCCCACAGCTGTAAACAAACTGATGGACCATGAACAAAAAGCTCCAAAGCTGTGAGCCCAAATAACCCCTTTCTCCTCGTGAGCTGGTTAACTCAGATCTTCAGTACCTGATGGAATACTGGCTTATACAGAGGACATCTGGCAGAGCGTAGCACAGTCAGAGCTTGATGTAATGGCCACCATTTAATACATGCCTCTTCGTCTTTAATTCTTCCAGTAAGATGGGAAGGAACTACCATTGCTATATTAAAGCTAAGACAAATAAACAAAAGCAAAAGCAAAAGTATACCCTCAGCACCCATGTGAGGCAGGCACGGCTGTGTGTGCCTGTAACCAGAAAGTTGAGAGAGTAGAGGCAGGTGGATTCTGGGGCTTGCCAGCCAGCCTAGTCAAAACAGTGAGCATCCGTGAGTGACCCGGTCTCAAAGCAATAAGGCTGGGACTGAGAGAGGAAGACACTCAGACAACGTACATAAATGCATATACTAAAACACCCATGCAGGAAAGGAGGGAGGGAGGCAGGCAGGGAGAAAGAAGGGGCAACAGAGACACAAAGAGACAGAGACACAGAGAGAGACAGAGACAGAAATGGACAGATGGACAGACAGAAGGAGGAGGGAGGGGACGGGAAGAGAGATAAAGGTGAGAAAAACTTGCCCAAATGCACAGAATCAGCAGAAAGGTTAAACTGGAATTTGAACTTAGGTCTGTTTCCCTTTGGCCTTTGGATTCCCTAAGTGCACCATGTTTTCCTCAACACGAATCACCCCTCCTCCTCTAGAAAAATGTCCTTCACCTGGCACCCTTAAGAGGACACCTCCTCTTTGGCAAAGACATTTTATCCCAGTGAGTGTACTATGTATGCACACGTGTACATGGACAGCCAATCACCAAACCAAACGTCCAAGACCAGAAGTGTTGTACACGCTTCCTCATGTGATGAGAAAGGATGTATCTGCTAAGTGGAAAGCTCACCACTGTGGCCACCTGAAGAGGCTGCCCTGAGCCTCTCCACCTTGCTCCCACCCCTCTAGAATAGCCTGAATATTTCTGCCCCCTACATTCTATGTTTAAATCCCCCTGCAAAAGATGGGACCTTCGGTGAAGAAGGATGAAGCTCTCGGGAATAAGATTAGTGCCTGAGGTGGTGTCAAAGCCTTGTGCCATTCCTATGAGTGAGTACGCCCTGGCACTCTCACACTCCTTCCCTCCCCCTCTCCCATACCCTCTGTTTCATGCTTAGGGTTTAGTATAAGCTTGTACCTAGATGCTCTAACCACCATGCCTATCCGCTGCCATACCTCCCCCGCCGTGATGGTGATGAGCTCTCAGCCCTCTGGAACCGTAAGCTCAAATAAACCTTTCCTCCTATACGTTTGCCTTGGTCTGGTGCTTCAGCACAGCAATAGAGAAGTAACTAATAAAGTACCCTTGTGAAGAGGTTCAAGGAAAGCTGCCTCATCCTTTCTGCGAAGCAGGGACACAGGAAGACAGAACCCTTTGTCAACACCAAGCATACCACCACCGTGACCGCAGACTTCTCACCCTCTCTACAAGTGTGGCAAAGAAACCTCTCGTTTTTAAAAACCACCAAGCGTACAGTGCTTTGTGATACCAGCCTGAACGGATTAATAAACCTACTAAAAAGGTATAGAACTCTAGACACATTGCAGGAATCTTTGAGTAGAATATCAGGAGCTTGCAACCTGCTACCAGCATCATTGGCATGCAAAGCAGGAAGTTTAAAATTCTCTTTGCATGCTGGGCGTGGTGGCACACGCCTTTAATCCCAGCACTTTGGAGGCAGAAGCAGGCAGATCGCTGTGAGTTCGAGGCCAGCCTGGTCTACAGAGCAGGCCAGCCAGGGATCCATAGGAAAACACTGTCTAATAATTAAATGAATGAATAAAATGAAATAATCTGCAACCATACTCACCCAGGAGAGGGGGGAAAAAACACATTACCTAAGATACAGGAAGCTTCTAAAAGGACTTTGCTGTGATTAGTTTGCCCTCAGGAAGGGTAAGTTGTGGGTCATATAAACATTTGTGTTTACATGTAGATCTTCTCAGCCCTCAATGTGTAAGTTAGGAAAAACCATATTAGTCAGACCAATCAAGAAATACCTTGCTCTACTTCCTCTTCATGGCAGGATACAAAGCACCACTGGTAACACAAACAGCAAATAATAACAGACCATGGCTTCTCTGGCAGGTTTAAGAAGGAACCAAGCTAATGAAAATTTGCTCCTACCTCTCACAGCCATTGGAGAGAAGAACACAGCCAGCAAGACCCACATGATATGTGGATGGGGACAGAGGACCAGAATACTGTCTCTTGCAGAGCAGGCCATCTCCTGGGATGCCATCTTACCACTCAGTCAATGTATGGAGACCTGAGTGGACCACTGTAATTTTTTTCCAAAAAATACACAAAAGCAAGAGCTCACCACCCAACAAAGACATGTATATACCCTCACCTAAAGATCCAGATTGTTCCGGTAGTTCCACTGACCACTGCCCCAAACTGTACGCCACCTCCTACCTCAGAAACCGGAGCAGCACAGTTCAGTTACACTGCCATCATCAACTGCAGACAGTGACAACAGCTACACAGACAAACAGTACAAGGACGGATGGAGCTGAAAGAGGTAAACCTTAGAACAGCAGACTGAGCAAAAGCATGGTATTATACAATGGCCGTGGCCACCCTGGAGAGGGACAGGAAGGGGCCCCCACTCCCCCAGAACTAGCAGTATTCTCCTTCTCCTTCTGGATGCCAGCTAGCTCTACAGTGTGCCTCACTTGTTAAAACTCATCTAGCGGTACACTCGGCCTGCAGATGGATGCCTTTCTGTGTATCACAGTTCAATAAAGAGTGTCACTGTTGTGATTGAAGACCCATGAACAGGAAGCTCACTGCATCTAACAGAGGTTCGGGTGGAGACAGATAAGATGGCATGTGAGGACACAGGAAGGTCTGAACACTCCATCTTTGTTCACTGACACTGCTAAGCCGGGCTCTTTTCCCTGTAGGAACAGGTTAGCACTGTACTCAATGCCTACCCTGTAGGGGGCACCTGGGGATCATTTGTGGCTCTGTACAGCTGGGTGATGCCACCAATCCCCAGGCCTCTGGGGCTCCCTCAGGTGAAGGAGTCTCACACCCAGGCACATTTCGCAAACCAGCCCCTTTTCAGACTTCCACTCCAACCCGCAGACCACGATCTGCTTCTGAAGTATTTTGGGAAGGGGCAGAGAGGCAGCCATCCTGTGTGTTGGAGACTGATGTTGCTCGCCTGTGACACGTGATGACCTTCTCGCAGCTTCCCCCACTCCCTAGCCTTCCATGGACTTGGAGCTTAGGACGTTCCCACTAAGTTAAAAATAATAATCCTAGTGAGCACATTCCACACATATCCACCTTTCTATTCCTTACAAGTCCTCTGAGCCACACAAAGCACCAGGGACAGCCCAGGGGCTAAAGTCCTTGCCACTCAAGCCAGAGGAACTGAATTAGGATCCGCCCACCCTCTTACAACCCAGGTGGTGTGTGCCAAGCATGCCAGCCCTGTTAGGTCAGGGGAGAGTCAGGTAGAGACATGAGGGTCCCTGGGGCTTGATGCTAACTATACTAGCCAAAACAGTGAGTTTTGGGTTGGCAGAAAAAAAAAATCCTTATCTCAAAAAATAGATAAACAAATAAATAAATAAATACAATAAGGTAGAAAGTAAAGAGGAAGAAACACCATGTTCATCCAGTTCAGTGACTCCCAACCTTCCTAATGCCGTGACACTTTGATACAGGATGCTGCTGGGTGGCTCATGGCTGTGGATGTCAAGGGAAGGGAGCATGTGGCAGCTTGAGGACCAGTGAAGAAGGGACAGCATCCTTTGTATACTTCCACTTGCCTGGATCCTGGCATTCCACCCACACTTCTCCCTCTTTACCCATTTAAAGAAAACGTCCTGGGAGGCACTACATATCTTGTACATCTGCCTCAGAGAACTTCCGATAATCCCTTGAGCCCTGGGTGTGGCAAGCAAAGGTCCAGGCAGAGGCAACGCCTGTGTCCACATGCTCCTAAGAGCTTACAGATGTGCTCTGGCCTGGCCTTTGCCACTGTGCCACATCCCAGCACCTCCTGTGGACTTTACTCAGCCTTCAACTGCGCGACAAGCACCTAGTGTCTACCTGTGCAGGGGAGCATCCCTGAACTTGGCTCTGAGACACAGGGGAGGGTAGGGATCCCAGGTCCAGCTTGAGGGATCTGAAGTCCTCGGGGTGAGTGCTTCAGTTCCCAATGTCTCTGGATTAGGGAATTTTATATACGCAGAAGAATCCTTTGGAATGGAACCCAAGTCTAAACACAAAGCTCAGTTGTGATTCCTATGCAGTGTTTACTCACAGGCCAAGGGTAATTAATTCTGTACCTCATTCTTGGTGCATCCACAACAGGGCTGGGACTGTGACACAAGGTCAGGCATGGAGCTTTGCACTGATGGCATCATAAGGACCACGATGTTCCGGATTTGGCGGGGTGGGGTGGGGGCTGGCATCTTCAGAAGCTTGCTCTGCACTCTTATGCCAGCTGGCTGCATGCAGACAATGGGGACAGTGGGAACGGTCAGCTGCGGGACCATGGCAACCAGCGGGGCAGCTGCCTCCCAGCACTGCCAAGTGTGCCGAAGGATGAGCACCCACTGCTGGAAACCACTGTTCTGTGTGCGCATTTTCGAGAGTAAGAAAGAAAATCTCTGAAATTTCAGCAGCCAAGCCAAGTTCACCTATCCAATTCCTTTAAGCCATGGAGTGCCCATTTTCAACGCCTCATGAGAATCCACAATAAGGCATCAGAAGTTGATAAACAAACAAACAAACAAACACACAGTAGTATTTGGTCTGACAAATTGGGTTATTTGAAAATATAGCCAGGCTTTTAAAACATGAATTGCTTTACTCGAATATAAGTTTTGTTATGGAAAGGAGGGAAAAGGCATAAATAAGAAAATAAAGTAGCCTTAAAATAGTAACGCTATTTCCTGAAGCAGACATCTTTGGTGCTTCCTTCTGGCATCTTCTCTATGTTTATTATAGAAATCGCAGTTTCTGTGTGTGCAGCTATCTAAACAGCACCTGCCAGCATGGCTTTGACGCTCTGGATTTTATAACCTCTGCTTTCCATTCAAAGGCACTATGAGCTTTTCCCCACCTCAGAGCAATTTCTGCAAAATCCCATTTTTCTGCATAGCTAGATCAAAATGCCACCATGTATATTTACTATAGTTTACAAAAACATTGCATCACTATTGAGCTTGTAAAGGTATTGGTTTTTATTGTTGCTGTTGATGATGATGATCATCATCATCATTATTGAAACGGGGTCTCTATGTAGCCCACGCTGGCCTGAAACTCAGGGTTTCCCCCTCAGCCTCCCAAGTGCTGAGAACAAACTCAGGAGAGGTGCTCAGCGGAACCGTGGCAGGAGACTAAGTGTTCCCCATGTTTCTGTGTTTGCTGGAGATGTGGCAGGTGCTTCCTCTGCTCCCTTTCTTTCTCCCAGGATGTTTTCAACTCTATTCTACAGCCTTTGCTGTTAACAGATACTCAAAGGGCATGTTTTCCAGGGAGCATCCCGGTGTCTTAGGACCACCTCCCCTCATCCTCTACAAAAACATCCAAGAAGACAAAAGACTTCATCTTCTCAAGCAGTTCTGCCCAGGAGGGGGAAAGGGTGTCTAGGTCATCAGTGGGGAGACCTAAGGCTGGACTACTTCCGGCCTTGGGGTGCCCTTTGCCCTGCCCCAAAGTCTGGGAAGAAAAGAGGCCTGGAGTTAGATAAACCTGGCAGAAAACTGTAGTCCTGAGGGTTCCCAGAAGACTGGGGAGGGTAGGGAGAGCCACTGAAGGAAATAGCAGACTCAGGAGTCACCCAACACTAGGCCCAGAAGGCCCACTTTACAGATGACAAACTGAGGCCCAAGCAGAGGAAAATTCTGTTATTAGGACGAGAGGCTGGGTCTGGAGGATGTCTCCTGGCATTATGGAGATCATAGCAGATAAGCAAATATTCCTGAAGCTGGGGGGGGTGGTTCTAAAACCTGGAATTAATGGGCTACGGGACCCTGCCGCAGGGAGACATCAGGCCCCATCAGCACATGTTCTTCTCTAATGGCCGCCCTTGGTCCTCACTGTGACCTGGAGAGGAGGGCAGGCTCAGGATTGAGCACGCCAAGGGAGAAACTGAGGCTAGCAAAGGGAGGAGAGAATCGACCCAGTAAGCTTAGCCCATGTGTCTGCCTTGTTCTTTCATCCGTTCAACCCTTCAACCGAGGCACAGCAGGGTGAGAGAGAAAGATCTCACAGTGGGGAGGAAGGGTCTGATTCCTGGATGCTGTGACCACAGCCTAGCCATTGCTCCCCACACCCAAGTACCTGAACACTGACAGGCTCCAAGTCCTTCCCTCCCGGCTGTTTCCTCTTTTTTTTTTTTTTTAAACACCTGCTCTGTTTTCTCTTCCCTTTCGCCTTTCTCCTTCTCCTTCCCTTCCCAGAAGGCGTTTTCCTCCCGCACTTGTTCATGCTCATTGTCTTTATCCTCTTCCGCAGCTGCACAGTGAAGTTCACAAAGATAAACGAGCCTTTGCTTAAGAACCCTCAGGGCGTACTTACTTCTGGTGTCTCCCACACACCATCACCGCCTCACACACTCACAGGTTATCTGTGGGACAGGCAGACCTGCAGGGGTAGGGAGTTTCTGGGTCATAGGTTTTGTATTTTTAAGGCTGTGTGAGTTCTGGTGCCCTCTATGAACAGGGCTGTACTATTTTTGCAGCGCTGGCATTTATAACAGCATTTATAGACAACCTCAAAATCTGAATGTCTCCTCTAACTTTCTGATCTCTCTCAACCCCTGGAGGTTTAGAATCGTGTCGCACTTTTCTCCAGCTCCTGCTTCTTACAACAAGGGAGGATCATCCTTCCACATAGGACACCCTTCATGTCCTTTTCTGTCCCAGTCTTTCTGTTATTGGTTGGCAGGGGCTCTTTATATATTAAGATATGTAGCTCGAGCCGGGCGTGGTGGCGCACGCCTTTAACCCCAACACTCGGGAGGCAGAGGCAGGTTGATCACTGTGAGTTCGAGGCCAGCCTGGTCTACAAAGAGAGTCCAGGACAGTCAAGGCTAACAGAGAAATCCTGTCTCAAAAAAAAAAAAAAAAAAAAAAAAGAAAGAAAGAAGAAGAAGAAAAAGAAAAAAGGAAAAAAAAGAAATCTAGCTTATGATTCTTTTCTCCAAGTGACTCATCTATCTTTTGACTCTGCCAATAGTACATGATGAAGACAATTCAGGGTTAAGTTTTGTAGTTTATATAAATGCTTGTGTTTTGGATTTTATGTTATACTCAAAGCAGGCAAGCACGGGGGATGTTTTAGCCTGGGACTCTATCTGGCTTTTGCAACTACTCTTCGCTTATAGTAGAGCACTTGGTGGCTTAGTCCCCTCACCTGCAGGCACTGTGCTTACACACCCCTCTCCAAGCAACGCTCTTAAGCATCCTCAGAAGCCCTGACCCTCCCTCACAGCTACAGCGGGCTGCACACACCTCCACTTCTGAACAATAGCATAAACATCCCTATTTCTAGCAACAATCAGATTTAGAAAGTTTCTCTTCAAATGTATCCCCAGTACACCCAGGTATAAATAATAGAAGTGCCAATCCTGCCTGAACTGGTACCTGTGCACTAAAGCAAAAATCTGTCCTCAGGTGAACTTTTAGGGAGAATCCCCTACTTACCATCTGATGTCTATGCATACATACGATTACAATCAGATGCACTAAAGGGGGGATTCACTGATATGGATGAACTGACTGGTCAGCCAGCCCCAGGGTCCTCTTGCCTCCATCTTCTTAGCACTGGGATTGGGCTGCTACATCAAGGTTTTTACAAAGGTGTGGGGATTGAACGCTGGTCCTCAGGCTTGAGCGGCAACCACTTTACCAACTAAGCCATCTCCCTACTGAGCCATGCACAGTAGGGAAAATAAATACATAGCCCTATCAATTATCAAAAGAGAGAACCACTCTCACTGCGGCCCTTAGTAACCAAATCCTCCTCTTGCATGCAATCAAAGGAAGTCCTACATAATAATTGGGGTCCTGGAGTCCCCTCGCTCTTGGTCTCACCAATTATGACAGTGTATCTCTAATCCGTACTATTAAATAATGTTATCTCGCTTCTTTTGCAAATCTGAGTAAGCCCTGGCCAAGAACCTAGAAAACAGCCTCTCGGACCTGACCATGGTAACATCCTTACACACTCTTGCTCCTTCCAGGCTACTGTGTAAATCTACACCTGAAAACCTATGGTTTTATCATCCTGTTCAAACTCTATAGTTCACTGAAGAGCTTTAATTGTCAGGAGGCCTGGAAGTAGCTCCTGTCCCCTCACAGAACACCTCACCTACATGTGCATCTCTTTCTGCCTCTCAAGCTCAGAGACAGGCACCTTCACCCTGACCATTTTAACCTGCAACAAGCCTGTGACTCAGGAGAGACCAGAACACTCATAAATGTCGCGATGGGCTCCTAGTTCGGGGTGAGAGATGGGAGAGGCATCTTCCTGCTCCCCTCAGGCCAGGGAGAGCCACCATTTGCAAGCAGTTGACCCAGGTCCTTCCTCCTTCACTCAGAGTCAGGGAGTGGAACAGCCCGCTTTGAGCTGGACCCAAGGCTTTGCACTTGGCTAACTCAGCTCACCTTAGTGCCTCAGTTTCTCCAACTATGAAATGATGATGGTAGCGATACTGCCAAGTCCCAAATGCTTAGTCATTAGACGCTGGGCAGGGGTGATGGTAAGCCCCAGTTACAAATGTCTGAGGGTGCTGGCATGGTGACCCTGCCGCCCTTCCTCATGCTAAGGCAAATAATGTCTATCCCTCCAGCTACACTTGGCAGGAAATAAGCTATCCATTTCTTTGACAGCCCTAATAAATCTCAAGTTCTAGTTGCCACACCCCAAGTGCACATATCTCCTGTGGCAGGAGAAGGAAAGGGTGGAACTCTCCCAAGGCCTGCTAGATCTCAGAGCCCTGGGGTAAAAAAGGCCTTAAAAATAGGGCTAGGTCTTGCTTGGGAGGGGCCAGGACCCAGGCTGTGCAGTCCTGAAAGCTGCGGGTAAACTGGGTAGAGAAGGAAATGCCAGAGGGTGGCAGGAGGTAGGCAGAGCTCCAGCCTGTTCCATTGCACAGAGCAGATCAAAGCCCACACCAGTAGGGACACTGGGTGGGAGCCAGAGTTAGTGCCCATCTATTAGTGTTCAGTGAACACTCTCGGGATACCACCTTCCCAGCCAGCAGTTTCACAGCAGGTGCTAGGGACAGAGAAGCAGATTAGACAGTGTTTGCTCTGAAGGTCCCAATACACAAACAGTCTGCAGTGCCCAGTGTGAGGGAAGTTGGAGGAGGAGCCATTAGTTTGTTTGAAGAACCAGGGAAAGCTTCCTGGAGGAGGTGTCTGGTGAGGCAGACGCTGATTGATACTGCCAGGGCCAGTGATCCATAGAGACTCCCCACTGCACATCCCAGCATTGTGTCCAGGCTCCTGGACTGGCTCTCTGCTAAGACTCTGGGATGTCTGTAACAGCTGTGGGTCCCAGGCACTAGACTGTTTTCTTGACCCCCAGGATAGCAGTCTGAGGTGAGTATTTAGGGAACACTGGCCAATGGCCAGCTGTTGCAAGTGTTGTCTTATTTGGTTCTTTAGTGAGCACTGTTTCCTTGGATAAAAACTCGACGCAACAGAAAAGCAATGCCAGAAATCCCTGGGAGAAGTCCCATGCCGGTTGGTCTGTCTCACTGAGTCCAAGTGGGGACTGTGGTCTGGGCTCACAGGGACACGTCCTCCCTCTTATTACTCATGCCTGTCCCCATGGAGAAGGGCTGTTGTTCTGGGAACCACGTGTGCCCATCTGGAAAAAGCTGACTTCGGACTCAGGTAGGGCAGGAAGCACTTCACCTGCCTGTTTAGGAAAAGTGGGTGACACTCAGCAGGACTGAACAGTCCGTGTTCGGAGGGAACTAGGTGTCACTTCTGAGCTGCGTGACTTGGAAGAAGTTACTCAGTCTCTCTGTGGCTCAGTTTCTACACCTGTACGAAGGATGTCATAACAGCATCTGCTGTGTGGGTTGTTGTGGGGATTGTGGCATCCACGCGTGCAAATACAGCACTTGTGCTGGTCAGAAAACATGCTTGGTGGGACCGCTCCCCATCCTAGCAGTGTGTGAGTTACAGTGGAAGCTGGCGGGTGGCGGCTGTGGCCAGGACTATTGGATTTTATCTTAATTAGCCGACTAATTTACGTATCATCCTTGTGCTGGGGTGGAACACAGGCTGCTAGGCGATCCCTCCATCACTGAGCCACACCTGAGCTCTCCATGTTCCAAGCTCTGAACTCAAGCCCTCCAGGTTCTAATCTAGTGGGAGTCAAGAATCTGCTCATTCGGCTTCTGGCCAGGAGAGGGGCTGCACCCTCACTGTGAGGCCCTGGCACCTACCTAAGACTGTCCAGAGACGCCTTAGCTCTGGGAAAAGGCAAGAGCCATGGTGCCTCCTGGCCTCTCTGAGCTGCAGAGTGGGTGTGTTCCCTTCATCAGAAGATCTTTGAAACCTCTAGCCCAGGACAAGGAGGGGAGCAGAGTACCTGGGGCTCTGTGAGTCAGGTTAAGAAGGAGCGCATGTGTGCGTCTCTATGTGTGTGTGTGTGTGTGTGTGTGTGTGTGTGTGTGTGTGTGTCTGTGTGTCTGTGTGTCTGTGTGTGTATACACACATCCTTGGGTTGGTCTAGCCTAGGTCTCTCTCCCTGTGTGCCTGGAATTCTAGTTCCAGGGGAAGGCCCTGGGCAGAGCAGGAAGCACAGAAACCCTTAATCTGAGTGCACTAGGGTCAGGAGCACCATTTCCTGTAACCTGGGGCAGCCTCTCAACACACACACACACACACACACACACACACAGAGAGAGAGAGAGAGAGAGAGAGAGAGAGAGAGAGAGACAGAGACAGAGAGATAGACAGAGACACAGAGAGAGACTTCAGCCTTAAGATCATTTTGGAATCAGGCCAGCCCTCCGCAGCCCCATCAATAAAGTGCAGACACTGATCTCTATAACTTCTGCCACAGACCCAAAGGGTCCTCTGACCTGCTCACCCTCCACGCCTGCCCTCAGCACTTTGCAGAGGTGGGCTGGGCTGGGTGTGATGGCACCAGAGCTTTCTGATTGGATGGAGACAGTGTCTTGGGATGGGAACATGCAGGGTGGGGGTGGGGGCAGGTCTTCCATCTTCTTCAGTTACCAGAATTTCTAATCAAAGCAACGCTGAGCATCGGGAGGACATGAGAGAGAAAGGCGCTTTGCTGGGATGTCCCAAGTCTGAATGTGTCCTCAGACACAGGGGGTGGCAGCAGAGAAGACAGATTGCAGGAAGGCACTGTCGACAAATCATAATATAAATATCTGATATGGGACGCCCAAAGGGGTCATGACCCACAGGTTGAGAACCACTGCTATAATGGCTGGGCCTCAAGAAAATGATGCTGAGACCTGCACAAAACTGAATCCGTCAACCATCCATCATGGATGGAGGTGGGGCTCATTAGGCCCCACCCTCCCTGAGAACAGACTGGCAGCTAATGGTTGCCTGAGCTGGAGTGTCATATCCCTGGTGGTGTAGGCACAGGTAGATTGCCCTTGCTTAAGTAAATGACCCCACCTCCCCACCAGGCTCATGCAAGCAACTCTAACTAAGTGCATTGGAAACAAAAAACAGATGTGGAGTAAGGGGTAAGGGGGAGCGGGGACTGGAGGAAGAAGGGGTTCAGCAGAAGAGAGATAGTGGGAGGAAATGAACAAAGTACACAGTTCTACAATACGTGGAACTGAGAGAAAATTAAAAAATATGGATATGAGTTAAAAATAAAAAACAAAACAGAACGCTGGGTCAAGTGACTGAAGGCAGAAGGGCCCAAGTGACATGAAGCACTTCGTGCTGTGTGACTTTGCTCATGCAAGATGTTCGGTGCAGGCAGACCTGTCTTGATGGTGGGTACAGGTAGGCAGTGGACACACACAGGGCGGGGTGGTGCAGGAGGTAGGGGTAGCTGTAGTGGGTGGGAAGTTTCTTAGGAGGTGATGAAAATGTCCTAGATTGGACTGTGTTTAAGGTTACATATCACTGTGAACAAACTGAAAACCACATCACACGCTTCACATGGGCAAGTAGCCGGGCATGTGAACTCCACCTTAAAACACTTGCTGAGTAGAAAGAGTTCTACAGAGCACAGACGGTTCCTAAGGACAGAGATTGCATTTGTAATGAAGTCTGGACTCACGGTTCCCCAGGCTAATGCCCGGCCGTGTGATTCTCTAAAGGGCACACACAGAAGGAGCCTAGGGACGCTGGGGAACCATACATGCCATTTAAGTTGGGTGTTGAGGGATACAGAGGAGTTTGCCAGCAAGAGCGAGGAACTAAGCATTCCACAGTAGGACCAGGGTTAAGACCCTTAATTATTGCTCAGGATGACGGGGCAGGTCCTGTTGCATTGGCTCCTGTCTCATTGGCTGGCCTCTAACTCATAGCGAGCCTCCTACTTGAGTCCCTTAAAGTGTTAGCATGCTGGGCATGAGCTACCATATCTAGCTAAGAGCCTTTCAAGTCAGCTGGCCCTGCAGGAATTGAGATATTACTGCAGCATGGCCTTGGGCCCAGGGGCAGGCAGACACTCAGACCTCTATTCCCTTCCCAGTCAGTCCCAAGAGAACCTGAAACAACAGTGCCTTCAGCTGGGGGTGGGGTGAGGGGTGTGGGGTGGGGGTGGGGGGTGGGATGAGGGGTGTGGGGTGGGGTGAGGGGTGTGAGGTGGGGGTGGGGGTGGGGTGAGGGGCGTGAGGTCAGGGGCGTGGGGTGGGGGGTGGGATGAGGGGTGTGGGGTGTGGGTTGGGGTGAGGGGTGTGGGGTAGGGGGGTGGGGTGAGGGGCATGGGGGTAGGGAGAGGGTGTGGGGGGGTGGGGTGAGGGGTGTGGATGGGTAGGGTGAGGGGTGTGGAGGGGGGGGGTGAGGGGCATGGGGTGTGGGGAGGGGAAGCACAGCTGTAGACAAGCCATCACTGCTTGCTCCTCCCTCTGCTACTCAGAATGGACCTCAAGGGTGTGGAGTTCCACACTTTCCTTGAGGATCTGTAAATGGTCACAAGAGCTATTCTGAATTGCTGCACTTAAGGGTTACTGTACAAGAATTTTACTTCAGAACACGGCTGCTCTGGCAAGCGATCACATCCAAAGACCTTCTAGGTCTGTGTGATCCAGCTGAAATACAAATGTGCCTTTAATGTGGGAGGCAGAGGCAAGCAGATCTGAGTTCAAGGCCAGCCTCGTATAGAGCAAACAGTAGATAAAGAAAAGCTTAGGTCCAGGGGTAGTGGTACATGCCTTTAGTTCCAAACAATGTGTAGAAGGACACACCCCTGTTTGAAAGTGATGTCTGATTGAGTGGCAGAAAAACAAAGCGACAATCAGAGAAGATTTTACAGAATAGGATACACTCAACTCTCAGGAGAAGAGAGAGGAAAGGTAAGCTACTTAATGGGCAATGAAGAGAGAGGAAGCAGTTTTACTGGGGCAGTAATAGAGAGACAGGTTGGAGAGAGAGAGAGAGAGAGAGAGAGAGAGAGAGAGAGAGAGAGAGAGAGAGAGAGAGAGAGAGAGAGAGAGAGAGGGGGGGGCAAGAGGGAGGGGGGCAAGTGAAGACCGAATGAGCCAGAAAATGAGAAGGAGCCAGGAGATTAGGGCAGATTGATGGAGTTAGTTTGAGGTCGAGGAGAACAATTCTGGGGCCGAGAGAGAAGCCAGATTCTGTCCAACCAGGTCTCACCCTTTAATGGGAATTGGGGGACCCTGAGTGCAGTGTTTCCAGGCTATTGAATGGGGAACCCTTTCCCACGCATGCTCCTGCAGCAGCTATGGAAACACTGCTCCAGATTACTTCTAGAAGACTCCGAAAGCCACTCAGGGCCATGCTTCTCTTTCTTTTTCCCCACTTGAGCAGGAACTGACCACCCACCAACACAGAGGAAGGTGGATTTGGGCTCACAGCTTTGAAGTTCCAATCAGAACCGGCTGGCACTATTGCTTTGGCCCTGATGTGCTGCTGAAGGCTGGCGCAAGTGGCAGCATAAAGACACTCACCCTTGCCTGGGAAGCAAAACAGAAAAAAGGGGGGCTGCCAAGGTCCCTCAATCCCCTTCCAGGGATAGCTTCCAAATGGGCTACAGATCTTACACTAGGCTCTACCTCTTAAAAGGTCCAGCCGCTTTCCAAGGGTATCACAGTTTGCACCCCAAGTCTTCAACACACTGGCCTTGGGGAAGGACCCTTACCCAAAGCCTAGCAGTAGATGGCTCACTGAAATGAACAGAGTGTAGGCTAGACCAGGAAGAGGAGACAGTACAACCTTAATTCTGAACCCAACGGCAGCAGGTCCCAGCTCTCTCCAGGTTTGCTCTCCTGCATCCTCTGCCCTCAACCTTGACTCCAGCCTCATTTCTTCTGATGTCTTGGACATATCACGCTACTTCCAGCCTCTCACCTTTTGCAATACCCTGCAATTCTCCAGGAAGTATGCCCAGGTTCCTTAGGCTGAGCTACAAGCCCCCAGACTCTGTGTACCTACAGCTTTGTGTTTCTCTGGACCATAGCACAAATGTTGCCTGAGAAGAACACAGAGATGTTGCATGTCAGATTTGTCTATCCCACCAAGCAGCAAATGCAGAAGTGTGAATCACACATGTTCCTTCTGTCCCCCCATGCTTAGAAAGAAGGATGTTTGACAATTTGATACAAGGCAGGCAACACTGCCCCAGAAGCAGGAGAGGGCACATTTATAAGATTCGTTCTACCTCACAGAGAAATGATCGATTCATAAACAACGCCTGTGGTGGAGCTCCCCTCCCCTACTTCCATCATTGTTGAAAAAATTTGAAAGGTGAGTGTGAGAAAGGTGAGTGTGATGGTGATCTTGACTGTCAAACCGGATGGATTTAGGGTTGCCTAGGAGACACTCCTCCGAGAATGTCTGTGAGATGCTTCCAGAGAGCTTTGGTTGAGGTTGGTAACATGGGTGGCACCATCCCATTGAATGAGAGCAGCTCTGAATAAAAAGGGAGGAAAATGACGGACAGTGAAACTTTTTCTTGGGGTGACTTGCTCTCCTTGTCTGTCTCTCTGACAAATACAACTCAGTGAAGAGAGAGTCTATTTCAGTTCCCAATCCAAGGTCTGGGAGTCAAGGCAGCAGGCGGAGCGGGGCGGCAGCCAGCCACATCAGATCATACTCAGAAGCAGAAAGCATGTGAAGCTGCTGCCCAGGCCTCTGGTCACTGAGTCCAGGACCTGGCCTGCAGCAATGCCACTTGCAGTTAAGAAAATCCCACAGGGCTGCTGAGATGATTCAACCAGTAAAGGCGCTTCCTGCCAAGCCCGAAGACCGAAGTTCAAACTCGTGAGAGCAGATCACAAAAGAGAACGAACTCCCACAACTTGTCCTCAACTTCCACATGCATATCACGGTACACGCGGTGGCCGGGTTGGGGTTAGTTTCCTTTCTGCTAATGTGACAAAACTCTGACTAAAAGCGACTTAGGGGGAAAGGAGTTTGTTTCTCTTCCACTTCCAGGTCACGGTTGGTCAGGGCAGCAACCCAAGGCGGGAACTATGGGGGAGGAGGATGCTTGCTGGCTCACTCAGGCTCACTCTCAGCTAGCTCGCCTACATAGTCCAGGGACGTTTCCACCCACAGGGGCTGGGTTCTCCTGCTCTTCTAGCGATCAAGATGCTCACCCATAGACCCACCCATGGGCCAATCTGACCTAGACGTTTCTTCAACTGAGGCTTCCCACTCAGATGACTCTAGGATGTGTAGAGCTGACAATTAAAGCTAATTAAGACATACATACAGACAGACAGATAGAAAGACCAACAAAAGAAAAAACCAACAAAAAGAAAAAAAAAAAAGAGAGAGAGAGAGAGAATCTCTCACAGACATAGCCATAGGCTAACTTAATCTACACAGCCTCTTTCTGAGACTTCCTATCAGACATTCCAGGTCCTGCAAAGTAGGAAATTAATATCACACTGGCTGCGGACAGGATGTGACCAGCCATCCCACACTCCTGCTACTATGCCTCTGGTGGACTATATCCCTCTGAACTATGAGCCAGCACAAACCTACCCATCTACCTTTCTTCCTTCCTGCCTTCCTTCTTTCCTTTAATGGCGTTTGTCAGAAATTTGCATCTCAATAATGAGGAAAATAACCACACACACAGCAAGTAACTATGGCACAGGGCTGCACCTGGGAAACCCTGTTGATTCCTACCAGGCTGGTTCAAGAACCAATCAGAACAGATGAAGGTTCCCACAGCTGTCCCACAGCTCAAGGTTCCCACATGGCCTTGGAAGACTTAGAGCCCAGGTGTCCTGCTGAGCTCCAGAGCTCCAGAGCTCCGGAAGCTTGAAGCTGGCTTCTTAAATGGGACTTGGGTGGGAGGTGAGGTAGCGGGGTGGGGGGTGGGGGGTAGGGGTGGAGGTTGGGGGGGTTGGGGGAAGAGCCAAACAATGGACACACACAGGAAGGATGCAACAAAAGCTGTGTGTGATGGCTTGGTGTAGAGAAGGGGGGAACACTTTTCCCTAGAATGAGGTGCCAGGAAAGGATAAGGTACGGAAGGTCACTTGGCTGAGGGGACCAGGCAACATCACAGAACAGCTCCTGTCTCCACACTGTGACAAGAGCCCAGAAGAGTCAGAAACTTTGACTTGATGACATGTTGAAGGTGTCCAAGGGAAGTGACTGCACAGGCTCTTGCTGAGCACAGGAGCAATGGCAGATGGGCAAGGGTCACAAGATGAGTCACACTCTGGCACTAGTCTACATGAGTCCTGGGGAGCCTATGACAAAGCTATGCCTGGCCTCATGGGAGTTTGCCCTGTCCCCTATACTCCCCAGTTCATGAAGCCACCTTTGTCTTCTCCATCACTCCATCTGCCTGCCCCAACTTGATTCCTCAGAGCTGTCACTTGGTATAATGAGCTGGCCACAGGATGAGCAAGAGAATGACGTCCCTCCCACCCCCATCCCTCCTCTGGGCCTCTCCTGTTTCCCCATCTCTTCGTTTCCATGACAGCATCTGGCAACGAGATGTCTACTTCAGAATGCTGTCAAGGATGGCACAAAGGAGTGGAGGCACAAGCTGTAGAAGGGAGGGTGGTCTAGCCTGCTGGACACTCACGGTATGGGTGCTACCTGAGAGTTTATGGTCACCATCACAGAAAGGCATTCATGCTACCAAGTTCTGCCTACAGGACATGTCAGGAGCCCACCAGACCTCACCACCTCTGGTCACACTTTGGTCTTTGTCCTGACTGCCTGGCTTCGGGGAACAGAACTAGTGTGCCAGACTCATTCTGCCACTCCCTGCTTTCTTCTTTCATTGTTCCAGGTGAATGGAGCCAGGGCAACACTTGTCACAGTACCTTTGGTCCTGCTGCTGGTGGACCCGTATCCCCCAGTGGCTCTCAGGGTCTTCTGAACAAAACAAGACATCACAAGGGCCAGGAATGTCCTCCATTGCATGCCTGATCTCTCCCACATTCACCTTTATTCACTATGTCCCTTCACTCAGGTCTTCTTACTTCGCTCTAGAACTTCCAAACTACTTGCACCCCAAGGCCTTTCTAATGTCTCTTTCCAGAATATTCTTCTTCAGGAGTGTACCTCCAGGCTTCACTCAATCCAAATGCCTACCTCTCATTCTTTGGGTAAAGAGACCTTCCTGCCCTCACATCTGCCATTTTGACATCAATCTCCATATTTCTGGCCCCACAGAACTGACTCTGCTCTTCAGGCAGCACAGGACCCTGAATAGGCAGATGGGACTGGACTCAGAGGATGAGGAGGGCACCTCCCCAGCCTTCTCTGGCTGCTTCTAAAGGAACTCTAATCCTTTATTATCTCCCAGGGTCCTTGGTGGTACCTGTTCATCTCTTGCAAGATTAAGTGGGACATAAGAACTTGTCTTTCTCAGTGACTCTCTAGAGGAAAACTCTTGTTTCTTATTGAACAGTGTCTAGAGAAAGGCTATTTGGGCAAGAGCTGGGGAGGGGCTCTCTGGTACTCTCTGTGAGATGGTCATTTCTAAGGACCGGGACCTAAGACCTGGGTGCGCTGTACTTCACAGCCCCTGTCTGTTCATCTAGTCATGTGCAGGGACCCTCTACTGCTCGCTCTCCTGAGTACTGTTGTAGATGCTAACAACCTCCTTCTTACCACTCCACACACACATGCACACATACACACAGGAACAAAGCCCTGGACAGACCTCTTTTCTAGTCCATTCTTGTATCTCATCCTCCAGAACTTTGGTCCCCAACACCAAGGCAGTGAAATAGTCCCTACTGATGAAATGTGTTGCATGAATAAATGAGGCGTGTGAGCCCCTGCAGAACAGCTGAGCATGTGGCTCTGTCATCCTAGTCACTGGGAACAGGACCAGTCATAGACAACCATCAATTGGCTCTATATGGTGTGGCTGGGGTAAACTGTGTGTCCAAGTGATTCCTGGCTAACAAAACTGAACAGGTAGAAAAAACAAAGCAGAGATACAAAGTCATGGAGCTGCAGAGCCCCAGGGCAA
Organism: Acomys russatus; assembly: GCF_903995435.1. NCBI lineage: Eukaryota > Metazoa > Chordata > Mammalia > Rodentia > Muridae > Acomys > Acomys russatus. The sequence goes on along the minus strand of NC_067149.1, from coordinate 41,993,282 downwards.
GAGACCACGAACAAGAGACATCACAGCCAGCACAGGTCCAAGATGAAAAATGTCATGAGCCAGCAGAGGAGAGGAGAATGGATATCAAGGGCCAATGAGGGAAAGGAGTAAAAATGTCGCAGGCCTGTAGAAGTGAGAGGACAACAGGAACCATGGGCTAAGACAAGTCACAGAGCAGCAATGACATCAGGTTAGAATCTGGTTTGGGCAGAGCCTTCCCATCTCTGGCAGGAAGCCTAGGAGCCAGAGCGGAAGTAGAAGACAGGCCGAGGGAGGGACTCAATGTGTATAGGGACAGTGCAAATGTGTATAGTGATGAGAACACACGACAGGAGCAGAGGGCTGGGCAGCCAATGGTCATCTTGTCCCTGACCTGGCACAGGAGAGGGAAATAATGACTTGCTACAGAGGGGCATCAGGACAAGAGGTCTTGGGGGTGGGCAGTCTGGCTGTAAACGGACCCTTAGCTCCCTATAGGGTCTGCCATGTGTGATAACACTGTGGTCTTACTCTTGTCCCTACATCTGGGCCACCAGCCATTATCCAAGCCAAATGCATGGTTGTGGCTATTCCCAACCCCAGCAAGAAGAATCAGCCTGCTGGAAGGCCTTGGCAGGGGACACCTGGCAAGAATCTTTCTGTGTGCTTTTCATTGGTTTTAAAGAAGCTTTGGTGAGATATAAATCACACTCCCATAACATTTACCATTCTTTTGGCAGGGGAGGGTCACTGTGTTATTATACCATAGGCTGGCCTCGAACTCATGATCCTGCTTCGGCACCCTGAGCACTAGAAGTATAGGTGCGGGCCATTTGAAAGCATTCACCCATTTTCTATGAAGTTTTTCACAATGAATTACTTGAAAGAATCACTGTTTGAAGCATGCAGTGCTGTGGGAACATGGGATGAACGGGGAAGAGAAGGTGGGAAGCCATGCAGGCAGTGGTGACACGGAGCTAAGGATGGAGCCCAGCCATAAGTGGGGGAAGAGCTGGCTTTCCATTGTGGACCAGGCAAGCAAGTAAATGGTGCCAGGCCAGCCTTCACAGCCCCGAACTTTACTTGGCACACATGGGAGAGAAAATGCAAGAGTGGCCTTAGAGGTCAGCAGACCTGGGCTCCAGAGTCAGCACTGTCACCAACAGATGCTACTGTCTAGAGAAACTACTCTCTCTGTTAGCCAGCTTTCCACTACTGGGACAAAATAGCAGAGACAAGCAACTTAAAGGGAAAAGATATTTTGATTCACATAGGTTTCTCACCCCCCACCCCCCACTACGGTCACATGGCTCTGCTGCTTTGTGCCTGTGTTTACACTGCTATATTATGACAGCAGCACATACTGTCACCTCAGGGTCACCATCTGTTCACCTCATGGCAGCCGAAAGCAGGGGTTGGGGAAAAGGAAGGGATCTCTGCAAGGACATGTTCTTTGATGGCCCTAACATCCTCTTATCAGGCCCAAACTCCCAAAGACTCTATGGCTCCCAACAGCAGCGCAGGCTGGACCAGGTCTTAACACATGAGCCTTTGAGGTGACACATACTGATGGTGCAACTCTTTCAGCTCCCAGCTCACCTCAAAGATGCAGATAACAGCAATCCCAGCCTCCCAGAGTTGCTCGGAAGCGACACTCAAATGCTCAGCATCATGCCCAACTCCCAGCAGATGCTCGGCGCACACACACACCATTATCACCCCGCCTTGGGTCAGGTGATGGAGACTGATGAGGGCAATTTCCCCAGGAAGCACAAATGTGGAGATGCTCAACTTGAAAACAAGTGTTCTCAGAGTGGCATTTAGAGTCCAACACATAGCTCTGTATCTGAGATAAAAGGGACAGGGCATATTCAACTGAAAAGCTCACTTCTGCAGGGATTTCTCCTCAAACCAACCACAGAGAACCATGGGACTAGCCACTGAGGTCACCCTTAGCTCTTGACACCAACAGAGAGCAAGCCAGCCCAGTGTCAGTCCCGAACCCGTTGTCTGTGTCTGTGGCTCACCCCAAGGCTACACTTCCATCCAGTGCTCAGTATTTGGCTTTTCTTGTCTGTGCAGGACTTTTCCCCTAGTTGCCTCTAACAGCAATATCAGCAAACAACTAACCTCAGGCTCCCCAGAATTATGTATCCAGCCTGGAGCTCAGGGGATGGGGCACACACACATAGCTCCTGCAAGCATCCACTTTTCAGTGTTAGGAAAGAGTTAACTAGATGACAGCAGCCTGATCTCCCCCATGAAGATCTGTAAAGACTGGTTAAATGTGGCCATTCCTAAGCCTGTACCAGGCAGGTGGCATCACACTCCAAGTGGCTTTGTGACACAGTGGCCGGGAGCGGCAAGATCCCAGTTCAAACTCTGGCTTGGCTACACATTAGCTATATGCTGCTGAGTCACTTAGTCTCTCTGAGTCTCTCTTTGCATTGTCCCTTCCCTGTGTCCTTGTTAGTCATCCACCTTGCCACCCATCAGGATAGCAGGCCACGGCTGTATAGTGTCCTCAGTGCAGTATAGTGGAAATTTGGTTTCTTTAAAAACTCAGTTAGGTTATATAAATAGGTTTTTCTTTTAATCCCATGTGTGAGATCTGGAGACACTTTTAGTTTATCCACAGCTGATAACAACCTCATGCAGCTTGAGGGGGTGTGGTCCTTGTCAGGTGCAGTTAGTTTAATTCTGAGGACTCTGACAAGGTATAAATATCAGAGCCCAGAGAGAGGAAGGATGCTTTGAGGAGACTGCTGAATATCCTGACAACTGAGATTGGTATTTTTCCAAAGAATCTGATGAACCTAACTAGCCAGAACCAAGTCTAAAGAGGTTTATGTCCCCTGTCCCTTCTGATCTTCTTTCTCTCCTACCTAGGGTCAGGGGTTGGAAAGGAAATAGAGACATTAAAGAACTGCAAATCAAAAAAAGTTTTAAAAGGTGCTTATACACATAGTTTTATGATATCTACAAACAACCTCCAACTCCTATTTAGCCTACATGGGCCTCAGCTGCTGGCCCAGGTACTGTCTTTCCTAGTGCTTTTAGACAAATAGGATTCTGTTTGGTCCCAAGGTTTTCAGAGGGAAGTCTCATGTGCAGGTGCCCATCCAAAGGCCTAGGTCTCCCTAGAGGAAGCAGGTGGAGGGAGAGAGTCCATCTGAGTGGGAAGCTATATAAGGTTTACTCCTGAAGGAACCGAGTGACAACTTCTAGGACTCCACATTAGCATGCATCGCACACCCCAGGCCCGCAGCCCTCTGTGGAGAGGAAAAGTGTAAGGGAAGGGGCAAACAGCACGTCTCTGTACATAAGAAGATTTTAAGGAGAAAACCGACTAAACAATGGTGCCTCTATGTTCCACCTCTGAAACACTACAGTCTGGCTGTGGAAAGAGTCTGGCTAGCTGCTCCCGTGACCTCATAAGGAATCTATGGCGTAACAGAGGCATTTAGCAAGGTCCGTGGGATCAGGTAGAAGTAAAAGAATCCTCCCTCGGCCCCTCCCCCACCCTCTATTATGACCGCTCCATCACAGCCACACTCCTTTTCTCTACACAAAGAGTCCTGGGTTTTCCCACCATGTTCCCTTTCATTACTTCCTGTTAAGGTTCCAGGTCACCCCTCTGAGGGCACCTGGTCACACACCCTTCCTAGGGTGCAAGTTTCCAAACTCTCAGCCGTAGACAGCACTGCTTAGAGCGTCCCATCACCTCAGCTCTGCCCACAGAAGTCTCGTGTGGCAAAGGCCCTGCTCACTCTCACTCATTCAGTCATTCACTCACTCATCCGTTCATTCAGTAATCTCCTAAGTATCCTTATGTTTCCTGCACTGTGATGGATGTAGAAACATAGCAAGGGGCCAGTCACAGTCCTGTGTCCTCGGGCAGCTCATACCGGAGGAAGACTGATGGCCACAGTAAGAAATAATGTGTGTGGCCGGGTGCCATGGTGCAAGCCTGTAATCCCATCACTCAGAGAGGCAGAGGCAGGCAGATCTCTGTGAATTCGAGGCCAGCCTGGTCTACAAAGCGAGTTCAGGACAGCCAAGGCTACACAGAGAAACCTTGTCTCATAAAAAAAGAAAGAAAGAAATAGAGAAAAGAGGGAGGGAGGAAAGGAGGGAGGGAGGGAGGAAGGGGGGAGGATGTGTGTGGCAGATGTAGGTCCAGGGGTGCTGTGAGGCCAAGGAAGACTCTAACCTAGGCTGTGGATGATCCAGGTGGGCTTCCTAGAGGAGGACACACCTTCCCTGAATCCTAGAGCTGGAAAGTGGAAGAGATGTGTCTGTGTCTATGTGAGCACATATAATCATGTGGCCGGCGAAGAGCTAACACGTGTGCTACTTGTCTCCAGCACAGACTGGCAGTGTAGATGGCAGAACACCTGCCACACCATGGGGTGCAGACTTTCTGGTTGGTTTTACAGAAAATGCCTTCATCAGTTTGCCTGTGAGCAAGTCTGTAGGACATTTTCTTAATTGATGACTGATGTGGGCAGGGGTGAGGGGAACCAGCAGAGACAGGTTATGTACTTTCTCTTGTGTGCAGCGACCTAGAGACCTGTTCAGAGTGGGCCTGGAGCCTTAGCTGTGACCAGGAAGCTCTGCTGTCTATGATCTCTGTCCTAGTTAAGTTTCTACTGCTGTGATAAAACACTGTCACATAAGCAACTTGTTTGGGGACAGAGAGCTTATTGCAGCTTACAGCTTGTAGTCCATCACTGAGGGAAACCAGGCCAAGAACTCAAGGTGGGGACCTAGAGATGGAAACTGAAGCAGATGCCATAAAGGGACACTGCTTACTGCCTTGCTCCCCACGCCTTGCTCAGCTCGCTTTCTTAAATACCCCAAACCACCCAGCCAGGGTGGCATCGCCTACATTAGGCTGGGCCCTCTAGCATCAATCACCAATTATCAACTAAGAAAACGTCCTACAGACTTGCTTACAGGCTAACTGATGGACACATTTTTCTCAATTGGCATTCCCTCTTCCTGGGAGCCCCTGGCTTGTATCAAGTTGACAAAAACAAAACAAACAAAACAAAACAAAAACAAATCTACTCAGGACGCTGTGCATGCTGCCCATGTGATTCTGCCATTTACTCTCCTCATCGGCCAGTGCATTCTCAAATCAACCTGAGGCTCATTCCTTGTAAGGGCTCTAGGTGACATCTCTGTATGTCATCGCTGGGTTTGGAACAGGAGGTGACATGGTCACACTCCATCCTGGAACCATCTCAGGTGATAACGATAGGTGTTGAGAGGCATCTGGGCAGGTACTGGGGTCCAGAGAAGGGGGGGGGGATGCATGCTGAAGCTATGCAGGGAGGTGCAAGAAGTGGGCTTGGGTACCGGTGGGCTGCAGCCACCTGGCATCTATGGGAGATGAAATGCAAGGAAGGATGTCTCAGGATGCCCACCATACCTCTTAGGGGCCCCAGCCATCCCTGTTCGTCCAGATCCCACAGCAAACCTGCAGAGTCCACTCACTAAGCACACTCCAGCAAACCTGCAGAGTCCACTCACTAAGCACACTCCAGCAAACCTGCAGAGTCCACTCACTAAGCACACTCCAGCAAACCTGCAGAGTCCACTCACTAAGCACACTCCAGCATATGCTACAGCAGAGTGAGAGAGCACCACTCCTAGCTCCCCCAAGTGGGCAAGTAGCACAGTGCCTGCAGAACCCTGAATCCCCTGCAGAGGGTCCTGCCAAGTCTACCCTACTCCACTGACCCCCTTAACTGAGTCCTCACAATGAAGAAAAGGATAAACACAGTGATCTATCCAAGAACATGACTTCAGAACTACCTCCCACAATGGCCGGTCACCCTTACATCACCATGCCACCTGCCCAGAGTTCGTTCACTGACTCCTAACAGCCTCCCTGCCTCCTTCTCCCACAGCCCTCTCCTCTTGCCTGGACCTCTGAAACACGTTTCTGGCACCTGCTAGTCCCTCTGGTGTGTCAGCCAGCACCTCCAGCCCCAGTGGATGCACTAACACTCACCTTCCCAAATGGCTGAGCAAACAGGATGACCTAAGGAAGGGAAGTGGCCAGAGCACAGCTCCTTGCGTGTCAGTGGAATGGGAGCCCCCAAAAGACCGGTGACCCCCGTTTCTTCCATCCTCTGTTTACACAGGTAATAGCCCAGCACCCAACGCCTTGGACTGCCACACTTCCCTATCCTAGCTGAGCCTGTCTTTTCCACCTCTTTTTATACAACTGTAGACACACACACACACACACACACACACACACACACACACACACACACACACACACACGGATCGAAAAGGTAATGTGCAAACAGACCCAGTCAGAGCTAGCCTGGTAGACAGCCTATATGTTGCCAGGCTCTCCCCCAGAAAGGAGGGGCTGCCTAGCCAGCTTCCAGAACCGCCCCACCTGGGCAGGAACGCAGCCAGCTCTGCCTTCCAGCCACACTCGCTCTTGAGCCGTGCTGATTGGCAATCACAGTGACATTTTGTTCTCCAGCTGCCTTGCCTTTTATCTTCATTCAGTTGGACAGAGCTGGAGCTGGGCAAGGCCTACTATTCGCCCAGCCCCCTACAGGAGAGAGAAGAGGAGGAAACACCATCTCTCTCTCTCTCTCTCTCTCTCTCTCTCTCTCTCTCTCTCTGTGTGTGTGTGTGTGTCTCATATTCCTGACTTGCTAATGGAAGGCCTCAGTCAAGCCCAGTGCCAGGTGTTGTGAGAATCAATCGATAAATTACCAACAAATATTTATCGAGCTCCCGAGCAATAGTGGAGACAGCTTGTCTCTGTCCAGGGTTTCCTACTACCAGCCATTCAGCCCCACAGTCTGAGTGGCCCCGTGCCAGCCCTGCATTAAGCAGAGACACTGTGGTGGGCTGCATGGCTGCCTGCTACCTTTTAGCTTGCATTCGACAGGTTTGTATTCTGCACCTACTAGGTGCCAGTTCTTCACAAAGTCACTGCAGGTGAAGGGATGCCAGCAGATACTGTCCCCAGGGGCTGCACAGACAACCAAAGAGATAATTGGTCAGATCATAGGGTGGAGCAGGGCAGGCCTCCCTGAGGAGAAGGAGACAGCTGGGAAGTGAAAGTCCAGGCCTTTCCGGGATCTGGGACACTAGGCTCTCAAGAATGCTGCCAGATGAGTAGCATTGTGTGTCCCTTTTCGAGATGAGGAAACAGGGGCCAGGGAGATTTAAAATGCTTCCTTGGAAGCCAAAGATTGGAGTCCAGGAGCCTGGAGAGATGTCTTGGTGGTTAAGAGCATGTGACGCTCTTCCAGAGGATTCCCGGCACCCATTTGTAAGCTCATAGCCGTTCAGTGCCAGGGGATTCGACGCTTTCTGCCTGGTCTCTGTGTGCAGCAGCAGGCAGCTGAACATGTCCAGGATGAGACTCAGAAGCTCCACTGAAGACCACCAAACCCACCTGTTCCTAGGCTCTAACCCCCACCTGCCCCTGGGGAGCCTTGGCAAAGCAGCCAGTAGCACCCTCCCCGGCAGCTTATAGTCTCTGAGTTGCTTCCCCACAGGAAATACTAATGCCGTTCAGAAAGGGCCCACAGGCTCTGACATTCTGGGACAGGACTATACCACTGCAAATTAAAAATCCAGAGAAATGATGGCTGACTTCCTGGGGGGCGGGGGGCGGGTAGGTAGGCATTCCATAAGGCTGTTGATTAATCAGCTTATTTAATACACTTATGCCCCTGTTGTAGATGCTTTCCAAACATTAATTCTCTCAAGCTTCATGACTCATTTAATACTCATAAATGATCCTGGCAGTAAATTGCCGGGCGTCACTGAGCGACAGGAATGTGATAGGATTCATTACGAGGCATGTGTCGTAAGGGCATTCCATCGCTGCTGCCAGAACACACCAGAGTGCTGAGACTGCAACCCATGCAGCACGGACCATCCCCCCTGGCTACAAGGCACTGCAGCCTGTGGGTGTTCCAAACACTGCAGGTGACAGTGGCACACAGTAAGCATTTGCACATCTAGCCATGTCTAAGTGGATGTGGCTGCACACCTGGAATCCTAGCACTTGGGAAACTGAGGCAGGTGGCCATCCTGAGCTACACACAAGTTGCAGACTATCCTAGGCTACAGAGTGAGACTCTTATCTTTTTTTTTTTTAAATCATAAATAGGGGCTGGATTGGTGGCTCAGCAGCTAAGAGCATCGGTTGCTCTTGCAGGGCAAGTCCTGGGTTCAACTCCCAGCACTCGCTGCACAGCTTACAACCATTAGCAACTCCAGTCCCAGGGCATCTGATGATTTCTTCTGGCCTCTAGTACTATATGCATGTATGCACGGGCATACAGGCAAAACTTCAAAAGATGTGGAAACTTTAAGGAAAAAAATTAACCATACATAAATAAATGAAAAGAAACATCAAGATAAAAAAAGGCGTGGCTAACATTCTATGTGAAATGGGATGGAAAACGGGTCACCTGTTCCTGCTCTTAGAGTGGGCGGGTCCTACAGGGCAGAAGCTGCTCTTTCATTCTTCAACTGCAGAGCCAAGGTAGAGTTCTATTCAGTGCCACAGACTTCAGGAACATTGTACATGCAGCCTCTGTAGAACTGGTTATAATGTTTTAAACTGATTTATCTTATGTATATGGGTGTGCCTGGCATGTAGTCTGTGTACCATGTTCTTGCCTAGTGACCATGGGGACCAGAAGAGAGCATCCGATCCCATTGAACAGGTCTTCCACAAGAGCAGCCAATGCTATTAACTGCTGAGCCATTTTCTTAGCCGTGTGTGTGCGTGTGTGTGTGTGTGTGTGTGTGTGTGTGTGTGTTATGGGGGGTTGTTTTGTTTTTTGAGGCAGAGCCTCCTGTCTCCCAAGCTAGCCTCAAACTCACTATGACCATGAACTCCTGGTTCCTACCTCCAGCTGCTGTTGTCCCAGGCATCATACCTGGGCTTTATCACTATTATTATTATTATTATTATTATTATTATTATTATTGTTGTTGTTGTTGTTGTTGTTATTGTTATTATTAAACTTTTTAAACATATTGTAGAACTTAAGGCATAAACACATACATTAACTGAGCCCTTGAGTTCTACCATCATATCTGTCCCACTGGAAGGTCTTATGGAAGTAACACACATACAACGGTCACCTCCTGTAATGACAATGCCTGTTCTGCCTCCTTGTACATTTATGAAAACAGTGATCTACCCTCAATCCATCTTTGCCTCAAATGGCACAAGACTGAACAGCTGACCATACAGAGGGGGTACCGAGGTACAGATAAGTCAGGGCATTTGACCAGGACATAGCCGGGAAAGTGGTGGGACCAACACAGAGCCCTGTGTCCCCCTTGGCTGGATTGACAAATGGCACTGAACAGCTGAATCTGTGCACGCGACAGTCTCTCTGGGCCTTTCTGCCTCAAATGTGCTTGTTCTCAGGGAGGAATAAGAATGGCCTGATTTAAATGCAAGATCATCCTTCCCCCAGATTCAGGCAGGGAGCCTTGGGAAACACTAGAAAGAGCAGGGCTGTCTGCAGCCCTCCAGGGAGGCTGGTGCCAAGTTACCCAGAGAGAGGTCCTCAGAACTGCAAAACCCACTGTGAGTGAGACCCCTGAGGGCAAGTCTCATTCAAGCCCTTGAAGCCATATGTGTGACCAAGCCATGACTCTGCATCACATGGGCTCCGGGCAAGGGACAGAAGTGTGCATTTACTTAGTGAAGATCAGTGATTCTCATCAAGAACAGAGAAAAGCCCGCGAGCAAATGCGAGAAGCCCAGCTAAATGAAGAAACCACATTGAAATTGCCTAGAAAGGCGGGCATCTGGTAGCTTAAAATACATTTGGCAGCTATAAAATGCATCTGGGTAGGCATTTGGTAGCTATAAAATACATTTGATAGCTATAAAATACACACTATACAAATAGCCCTCAAACGCGTGGCTTAGTCCGCACTCATCTGTACCCTCTCTGTGTCTGCAGAGGCCTTCAGAAGGTTCGCTTGCTATCTGTTAGTCCACCTGGCTGCCTGTTTCCAGCCAGCAGTGGACATTGGGCTTGCTAGAGAGAGTATAATGGGTGTTTCTTGGCTGACTCCTTCCCTACTTTGTCCCTAAGGGTGGTGAGGGTAGCTGCGTTAGGTCCTTAAACAAAAACAAAAACAAACTCCACACCTTTCTGTCACCCATCACACGTAAAGGCCGGACAAGCCTTCACCTCCTTTCCCTGATGCCTGAGACAACAGTGCCTTGGTCAAGCTCGCCCTTGGTCAAGCTCTTTGCAGCTATTTTGTTTCCTGTCTCTGCCGACTACTCAAGCCAGTGAGACGAAGCAGACCCACCACAGCCCAGACAGAAGCCTGCAGCCGGTGTCAGATGTAGCCCATGCTAGCGGTGTCCCCTGGGGCTGTGTGGCATTCCACGTGTGGCTCTGTCTCCACAAAGTGACTCAGTACTGACACAGGAAGCCAGAAAGGGAAGCGACAAGGGAGAAAGGAAGATTCGGGAGCCAGACCAGGGAACCTAAAGGAAACTGTTGGTTAAGGAGGCAAAAAGCAAATCATTTTACTGTGAACAATGAACCCATTGAATATAATCAACTAGAGCTCTCGCCTCTCTTCATCTGGGAGAAGTAGGTAGTGACCACCCATAGTGTTGTTACAGTGACTAAGAAAGATGATCCAAATTAGTACAGAGCCTGGCACATCTAGCAAGGAGGACTGAGGAAAGATTCTAGCTGAGAAACCCAGCCAAATCTAGCTACCCAGTAGAGTAGGAGAGGGGGTGGGAGTGAAGTCAGGAGAGACAGTATTAGGTCATAAGGTGGGGGTCCTACAAAAACTAACATGCTGGGAGAAGAGCCCAAGCTGGAAGAGGATAGATGCAGGAGGAAGTCAAGTTCCTCAGTCTCTGGCCACCAGAGAATGATGATTCACCAGCTCCCAGCCCACAGCAGCAGCAAGCTCTGGGGGAGGCTCAACTGTGGCCCACAAACATCTGGTTTCACTTGAGGCTGAGTCTCCTCCCTCTGGAGTCCTGGGTTGGCAGACACCTCACACAATGTGCATAGCTGGGCTCTCCCCATGCCACTCAGGATGGATGGTTGGAGGTCTCTGTCCATTTCTGCCCCTAGGCAGTTGGAGCCTCTCGGTCAGTGCTGGAAAATTCCTCTGGGACATGGCTGAGCTGATTTTCTTCCTCGCCCTCCACTTGTGTGTCCACCCACTGTGGCCTCGCTGGTGACCTCCAGCAAACACCCGAGGAGGAGCTGCTCCCTGCTCCAGCAACTGCTTCCAGCACAGAAGGAGGTAAAACCGCCAGTATCTGATAAACATGCTTGAATATGTAAACAATCAGGAACTTCACTCATGAACTTGCTTTACAACCCTATGCTAAAATAGGGATGCTTCAGGATGACGCAAGGTGGGTTTATGCCAAAGAAGGCAAAACCAAGGTCATTTATCAAATTAAAATGGTAGGGGCAAAGATTACATGATCATCCAGGCTGGGTAGGAAAAGCATCTGTTCAATGTCTATTTCCAAGAATGACTAAGAAGAAAAGAAAACCCCAGAAAACTGGACACTGGGAAGGCAAGGGACTTCTTCAACCTGACAGAGTGATTTACTACAAACCTAGAGTCAAACTATATTTAATCTTCAAATTAAAACAGCGCTTACTCAGGCCTGGCAAAAGGCACAGTGCCCATAGGACACTTTAATTCACCATACTGAGGTCTTAGGAGGAACAAGAGAATTAGAAAGAAAGAGACGAAATTGCTCATTGTAGCTCCTATTATTGCATATGCATTGCTTTCTAAAGAACCTGCTAGGACAGTTTTTAATTAGTAAGAGGTTTGGCCAATATTTCTGGTCGCAAAATCAATTTGCAAAATGAGAACGTATTTCCCTAACAAGAAACCAACGGAAGTTTAATTTGAAATATATAAATGCCTAACAGACACAACAGCCTCAAGCTACCAAGTATCTAGGAATATGTCTAACAAAAGATGTATTGAACCATCAAGAGAAAATGAAGAGCTGGCTGGTGGTGACACACACCTTTGGGTTACTTTCTCTGGAGGCAGAGGCAGGCGGATCGCTGAGTTAGAAACAAGATGACTGACTGGTCTACAGAATGAGTCCCAGGACAGCAGGATAAGCAGAGCTACACAGAGAAACTCTGTCTCAAAAAAACCAGAGGGGGAGGGAAGGAAGGAAGGATGGAAGGAGGGGGAGGTGGAAGGGAATTCATGCTATGAGCTGCTAAAAATGGTTATGGAAACCCTACATTGAAAAGAGGTACAATATTCATGGAAGATTAAGAACTACACCTTCCACCCTCTAGAGGGCAACAGAGAGCTTGACAGTAACGAGTGGAACTTGAAACTCAGAGGTACCTGTCCTCTTCCATCAGATACAATGCTCTAGGGGAAGCTGGGGAACCTTGGATGGAAGGTCCAGCAAGCCCAGAGTCACAGCAGGATAACAACATGGGATGAGCAGGGATTCCTGCAGGAAGCTACTCAATGGCAACGGGCCCTCCCAAAGAGACCTATTGGAGGCAGAAGCAGGGGTGCTGAGGACCTGCTTGCCCAGCATCCCTCTACTGTTTATCTCCGCCACTGCCAGCCTAGCACAGAAGGACCTGAGGTTCTGCTGTGTGTTGCATTTAGACTCTGGCTTTGGTGGGTATTTATTTATCTTGTTTGTAGAAACAGCCAAGAGCATTTGCACTGTTCCATCAACCCTTCTGAACCTCAGTTTCTTCGCCTCTAAGGTAAGAACAGAGATTCCTGCCTCGGTGTGAGGGGGGAATGAATGTAAAAACACTCTCGTAAAGTGTTGTCTAAATATAGAACATTCTTCTGGCTACTACTGTTGCTTTTTTGTAGTCTGGGAGTAATAGACTAACATTCTATATCCTAGACCAGATGACAGCGTCCTTCCTTCTGCCCATATACTTGGTATCAAACGCATCCTTGGATCCATACTCTGATTATAGCATTTCTTCAGTTAGTTCTCATAGTAAGCCCTAGGGGATGTGCGCACTATCTGGCTCCATTCTACAGATGAAAAAGCCAAGGTCCAATTCTCCATTGGGCATGCATAAGTGCCTTTCATGTAACAGGGGTTCTTAAAAAGACAGACACAACTCCTGCTCTACAAATTCTAGTTGGGAACCCACCTAAGCCTCACTGACAAACTGGCAGACCCTATATCCAAACTAGTGGACAGTTGACACCAGTGGCTACACTTTCACCTCCTCCCTGGAGGTGCCTTCATCTCCATCGCCCACTCCATCCCTTTTTGTGATACAGTGGTTGCTAACACACATTCTTCTAGCAGCAGCAAGGTGCAGTGGCCCTTCGCCATGCAGGCAACTGAGAACTGTTAGCTCCAGTCCATGTGATCCTCCTGCAGGATCGTCAGAGAATTGCCATGGGGTTGATGAATGCATAAAAGAGGTGAGGCAGACCCACCCCCCCCCCCACCCCCACCCCCCGCCCGACCCTGGGCAGCATCAGCAGCATTGTTCCTCTGAGAGTGTGCGGCTGAGTCCTCTGCCACCATTAATGGCAGAAGTGAGTCACTTATAAGTAAGACACAGAGCTTTGTTGTAATTACATCCCGAGATTCAGCAATGCTCCGCATCACTGTGAAAGAGAGGGCAGCGGGTGACTGAGGCTTGAATGATCCTCTGCCAGGTATGGCTTTCAGATAAAGCATCTTGGATCAGGAGCAATTACAGCTAATGCCCAGCCTGAATGCTAATGAGATTTATTTACAATTGCATGTAATTCTTTGCCATTTATATACTCAGCTGTTTTTTTTTTTCCCCCTTTCTGCCCTTCTCTTCTTCTTTTCTTTGCCTGTCTATCTCTGAGTTAATCCCGAGAAGCAGACATTGGCAAGGACGATGTATGGCCATCTCATAGATGAGGGTACTGGAGTCCACAGCCATTCAGTTCTAAGGGACACAAGTGGGTTTCAACCTTGAGTGTGCGTCCCTGGGAGAGAGCTTGCAGAACTCTGAATGCACTCTTCCTTGCTCAGAAAGCACGTGGCATCGCCATAGCCAACTGCGCACTCTCAGAGGCGGTGGCTGCTGTCCTCTGTTGGGACAGCTATGGACAGATCTTGTGAAATAGACCTCACACATGCCCTTAAACCCCATCACTGTCAAGAGATTCTTGCCTCTCCTTGAGGAACCCAAGTAATGACCACACAGTTCAAGTCCAAGCTGAGAGACAGGAAACAACTTCTGCCTTCAAACCCAAGACTCCCCAAGTCCCTCCTAGCTTGACCACTTCCTTTTAGGAAACATGTGTTTGACAACTGCTTGAGATCCAAACCACACAAGAGCACAAAGTTGAATCTGTCAGGTGAAGGGACAGGTCTGGGTAGCAATGACAATGGTGGCAATGCCTGGAGCTTCCCTGGGACCTGGCACAGGGCCAGGGTGGATGAGGAGTCTTCTATTAAAATTAGAGGCTACACGAAGACTTCTGCCATATGCCAACATCCAACCAGATCTGCCCCCACTTTAAAGGTGAAAAAGCCAGGGGCCTTGGGGCTGGAGATGTAGTTCAGTGGTCCAGGCTCCCGGCTGGATTCCCAGCATCACAAAAACACAACCAAAGCAGCAAGGGGTGCACAGTGGCCAGGAGCTCACAGGCTCGCCTAGCTGAGTCTGTCAGTGTGGCCGTGACAACTGCTGTACTTACATAGTACTTTGGTGAATTACAAGGTACCTTTGCAGTGCTTTGTCTGTGTTAATTCTCTCACGAGCGCAGAGAAGAAGGAACCATAAACACCTCTATTCAAAACATGGGGAAACAAATAGGTGAAGCAGCTTGTGACAGAGCATAAGGGACAGTACAGTGACTGGCCCCAGAATCTCTCTGTGTTTCTTCCAGGCACTTCTTGACTATAGAAATGAAAATGTTCAGGGGAGAAGTTGACATACAAATACCTTCCCACCACACTCAGCTCAAGGCTGGGGACCCCTTCTGGAATAGGACTGCCCATCCATCAAGGGCAATGTTTGGGAGGGGGCAGCTAGGTGGCTGGGGATGGAAGGTCCAGCAAGTCCCGAGTAACAGCAGGAAATCAACATGGGGTGAGCAGAGATTCCTGCAGGAAGCTACTCAATGGCAGCGACCCACCCAAAGAGACTTATTGGAGGCAGAAGCAGGGGTGCTGAGGACCCGGTTGCCTAGCATCCATCTATTGTTTATCTCCACCGCTGCCAGCCCAGCACAGAAGGACCCGAAGTTCCATCTGCCACCTGAGTGTTACCGATAGTCTAAGATACAGGCAAGACTGGTACTCAATCCCCACTCCACCACGGTCCAGCTGGCTAACTCTAGGCAATCTATTTAACCTCTCTGAGTCTCCGCCTATTGCTCAGTAATGGTGCCTTGCATGGCTGCTGTATAAACTACGCTAATCCATAACCATCTCTGTGGCCTCTTCCTCGTCTCTAAGGGTTGCTGGTTGCCTCCAGGAATAAAGCCAAGAGTGGGGCACTCAAGCCCTCCCTGTCAGATCTCCACCTATCCTCTCCTTCATGCTCCAGCGACACACTTCACCCAGGCTCACGTTCCTGCCCTCTTCCCTCTCCTCACACCCCAATAACGGAATGCGCTCTCCAAGCGCCCCAGCCTGGGTATCTTCTAGCGGGATACTGCTGGTTCCCTCTGCTCAATTCAGTCTGAGGTGGGAGCCCCCTGCCGGAGGACAGCGACCCCGCCTGCAGCATCCCTGCACCTCCATCTGCCCGGCTAGCAAGAACCTCAAAGGTGGCTTCTATAGAGAGCCGCTGTGCTCTGGTTCAACAGTCTAACTTCCAGAGTAATTCAGTGTAAATTCCAGAATTTGGTTTCCCTTAACACTTGCCCAGAAAGGGCAGACCTCACGGACCTCTGCCATCAGAATCCACATCCTGGCCACAACATCTACCCATCTTGTACAGCCAGAATTAGATGATACAGACAACTGGGAAAGGAGGGGGCGTTGGTTCAGATGTTTCTCAAACCCAGACACCTGTTTTGGGCTCCACCTAGCTAAGTAGCTTGGATTCATCCAATTCAGGCAAAAGGCTCTTCTCTGTGGGATAACTTTCCCTAACCTAGCCTCAGCTTCCTCCTCTGTAAAGTGGGTATATTAGTAGTACCTGGGTCCTGGAGATTCAGAAGGATTTGAAAGATAGTGGATTCCCGGAGCTTGGCACGGAGATCTCACCTCCATCCAGGGGCTGGGTCCACGGTCAGCATTAAAGCCAGACCAGGAGGAAGCTCAGCGAACCCCGGAGGCGGCTCCCTGACCCAGGACTCGAGAGGCCCCCTCTGACGGGTGCGCCTGGCCCAAGTTCTGGGAAGCCACAGGTGTTTGCGCGTCCTGGAGCTGCAGCCACAGCTCCGTTACCCTATTCACGCCGCCCGCGTCGCCAGGGCATCCAGCGTTCCCACGTTGTGCAGCCACCTGCGGGGTGTTCCAGCTGCCCTGTGGGGGCGAAGAGCTCAGAGCCCGGCCTGAGCGTATCTTCGCCTGCCGCCCACCACCCGGTTCCCGCCCCTGCCCGCGCCGCGCTCCGACTCGCCCGCGCCGCGCTCCGACTCACCCGCGCCAGCTCCGGGGAAAGTTTGGCGGCGGCGGCCAGGCTGCTCGGTGCGGTGGCTGCTGCCGCGGGGGTGGCGGGAGCAAGCAGAGGCGGGCGCGGGGGAGGAGCCGCTGAGGGGCCCGCCCACCACCCGCCCCAGGGCACCTTCCCCCGCCCAGCTTCCACCACCGCCGCACCCCGCATCGGTGGTGGAACCCTGCGCTGGGCAAGAGTCCAAGGACAGGTCGGAAACCTGGCGGCAGCTCTCCTCCACTGCCACCGCATGCTCACCCGGGGCCACGCAGAGCCACAGACCAGATCTCAGTATAAGGAGGAGCAGACAGGATGCTTCGCAAATTCAACCACAGGTGGATGGAGGAAGATCCGAGAGGGACCAGTAAAAAATAGACCAAGAGACACTACTGACACACGGGAATCACTGAGACTCCCGAGGTTTAGAACTGCACACCCTTCTGCTTCTCTCTAGGCCCTGAAGAATGAATGAATTCTCATCCTCCCTCCCTCCCCCCCTCCCTCCCTCCTTTCTCCTCATCCCGAAAGTGCAGAGCTGGAACCAGAGCCTTGCGCTAGGGTATCCTCAGTGAATTCAACTTTACTGTACCCTTTCACTTAGAAACCTGAAACCTGAGCTATCGAAGGGGGTGGGGGAGAGCTCCCAGTGGGGGCGGGGAGCGGGGGAGGCTAAGGGCTTGTTTTCGTTTTCTTAAGGAGCTCATTCATTTCAATGACTAGGAGAGGGCGGTTCTCCTTTCTTCTTTGGTACAGGGGAAAACCCTTTTAATGTACAATTGCGGCTTCAGGTGGCAACACTCAGGGAGAGGAAGGCACCTGAGAAAGGGAAGTGGCCCCACCTCCTAGCTAAGACAGCCTGCCTCCTAGAAGGGGTTCATGCTCCTGCACTGGAGAGTAGTCTGGGAACGCAGGTCCAGCCCCATGGGGCTCATTTTCACAGACTTGTGTGGAGGCCTTAGTCCCCTTTCAGTCCTCAGGGTCCGCCTCTACAGTTCCCAGCGCTACTGGGGTGCCCTTATTTAAATCACACCACAGGAGAGAGAACAAGACCAGTCATCATCCCTGTGTATAGCTTCTTCATTGTCACAGAGAAAAAAGCACTTCTACCCTACCTAACATCAGCCCAAGGGCCGAAGTCTTCAACTTAGCGGGGGCGGGGGGGGGGCTTGGAGGGTTGGGGGGGGCTCTTGGCAAGTTCATGATGTCACCTACACCAAGGGGTTACTTGGTTGAAGCCCCACTGTAGCCCCTGACCCTGTCTGTGCCTGTCTGCAAGGTGGGACTCCAGATTAGAAAGGGCCAGATTAGAAAGTGGTCCAGAGACCACTGAATTCAGGACTGCTGATAGGCCTGGGTACCACCTCTGCCTGACCCTGACGCTCTCTGACCTGTACCTAAGGGGACCCAGGAGCACAGGAATCCAGCAAGTTCCTCCCACTTCCGGTAGCCATTCTAGGGCCTCAGTATTTACACTTTGGGGGGACTAATGGACCCTCTGGAACTGAGTGAGTGTCTAGGGTTGCACCTGCTATAAACTGTAATGCAAGATTTTTCCTCTCCGCAGCTGTGGGGCGTGGAGGAGTGGGGGTGTGGCAGAGCGCCTGGGAAGTGATGGGGTCTCTCTCATCTCTCTCTGCTTCCTGAAAGTCAACAAAGGCATGATAACTTGGGTTGTACTTGAAGAGGTTTCACTTCCTAGGGCCTCTTTAGGTCCTGCTCTGCCCGAGGGGATTTTTAGAAAAATCAGCATTTTAGAAACAATGTATCAGACATTATTTGAGGCCTCTGGTGATTAAAAAAAATTTTTTTGGGGGGTAATTTTTGCTGTGACATTTGTGACTGACAGCTTACTGTAACTTGGACCATGTCTATCTGGGGTTAACCAACTAGCAAGAGGCAGGTACCCTGTGAAAAAAAAGAAGGCTAGCCCCCCCCCCCTCTGCCCTGAGAGCTTTACATGAGTCAGTGCACCATGCTGCTTCTAGCAGCAGCTCTAGGAAAAGGCTCCATCTTCATCTAGTTTGCAAATAAAAAGGCTGAGTGTGCTGACACACACCAGCAATCACAGCACTTGGGAGGTAGAAGCAGGAGGATTTTGAGTTCAAGGCAATCTAGATCACACAGTGAGATCTTGTTTTTATTATTTGTTTGTTTGTTTTCCCCTGAGACAGGGTTTCTGAGTTAGCCTTGGCTGTCCTAGACTCGCTTTGTAGATCAGGCTCTGGCCTCAAACTCACAGAGATCCAACTGCCTCTGCCTCCCAAGTGAGTGCTGGGATTAAAGACGTGCACCACCACACCCAGCTGAGATCATGTTGTTGTTGTTGGTTTTTTTTTTTTTTTTTTTTAAAGAGCAGTCAGCTATTAAGTCATTCCAGGACCAGAGAGGAAGTCCTAAAGCAGACCTGGAACCTGGGTGACAGAAGGGTAACTGAGTCCCGGAGTAGGGTCAGAGGGAAGGAAGGAAGAGCCCATTTAGTGTCCCTGCTGTGCCACTTGCCGCCTCTGCATTTGTGTCTTGGAGCCTCAGTTTCTTTAACTGCAGGTACAATGAGAATAATTTCCAGATCATACCCAGAATTTGGGTGATCATTCTTTTTGCTGCAAGCAACAGAAACCAGTACTAGCCAGGGTTTTTGAACATCAAAGCTTAGCATATGAGTCTAGTTTTGACACAGCCCATTTCAGAGGCTCAAGAACATCACTACGAGCCTGCCCCAAGTCCGCACCGGTTTGTGACCTCTTTATTGACAAGCTTGGGGAAGCTAGGATGACCAACTGACAAAGAGATCACTTCTTCTCAATCCTTCAGCAAACATCCCAAGACTAACTCTTGTTGTCCTGGCCTGGGCCGCGTACCTGCCTCTGAAACCACAATTGGCCAAGCCCAAGTCACGTGCTGCTGGATGATCTAGTGGAAGAGTCAGCCACTGGGGTCCAAAAGAAGGCAAGGGATGGTGCCACAGACTCAGCTATGATGGGCAGAATGTGGAGTTGGATCTGGAGGTTGCAGGTGTCCCCTGCCTCCAGAGCATTGGTGGTGGTGGTGGTGGTGGTGGTGGTGGTGGTGTGTGTGTGTGTGTGTGTGTGTGTGTGTGTGTGGTGTAGGCCACGACAGCACTTGGCTCTGGTGGGTGCTCAGTAATTGAGTCTCCTCCCTTCCTTCCTCTTCTGGAAAACAGGAACTGCGGCTCACCAAATCCAAGCCAACTTCTTCTGTTCTTAGGGACACTGAGGAAGATCTACAGAAGAGAAGGGACCTGTCCAAGGTGCTCCAGCTCATCAGTCATAGAACCATGCCCGACTGGGGAACAAACCCCACTGGAAGTGTCAGCTGACAACTTGAAGTCCCTTACTGATGAGGAGGGAGCTGCCTGCCCGGCATAGACGAGACTGGAAACTCTCAAAGCCTCCCGGGCACAGAGGAAGTAAGGGCCTCTTATGTTGGGCTCTCGAGTCATGCTACAAGCTGTAGACAACGGGCAGTTCTGGGCAGAGTGCCCAATCAGCTCCCTACCCATTAGAGCTTAAGCAGCCAGTTCCTCAGGGGACAACACTCTGGGTGCTGAGAGATCCCCAAGGTTGTTTTTTATGAAGCTGCCCAGATTAGACAAGATGGCTCTTTGCTCAAGTTCTTTCCTGCTTGATTTGAGAGAGAAAAATGCATGCTCAAAGGCTCATCTGTTCAAGCCTTGGTCCCCAGCTGGTGACACTATTGGGGGATGGGCTTTAGAAGCTGGGGCCTAGTGAGAGGAAGCAGACCACTTGGAATGTGATCTGATGGTTGTAGTTTATCCCCTGCTCCATCCTCTTTGCTCTTTGCTTCCTGGCCACCATGATATAAGCAGCCTCTTCACAACCCCTCCCCCTCTCCTTGAGCTTCTCTTAACATGAGCTTCTGCCTCAGTTGAATCCCAAAATAATGGAGCAAATGTCAGAGTCAGAAGCCATGAATCAAAACAACCCTCTTTTCATCACAAAAGTTGATTTTCTCAGTTGGCTAGATACATGGTGTGAAGTCTGTCTGTCTGTCTGTCTGTCTATCTATCTATCTATCTATCTATTTATCTGTCTGTCTGTCTACCTATTTATCTATCTATTCCTCCTCCTGAGGCTGACTATCAGGGTCCAGCTATCAAAGTATTAAAGTTCAGCAGGCAAAAACCCCCTTTGGGCTCACCTAATTAACATGCCCGATTAAAATTACACACCTCATCCTAACACAAGGCTTCTTTTTCGCCTTCATAAACAGATGTGCCTGTGGGCCACATCTGTCTCCTCACTGTCCAGAGGCAGTCCTCTGCAGTCCCCCACTCCTGCATCCAGAACTAACACCCCGTGCCCATCTCCCTAGTTCTCTTCTCCATCTCCCCCATCCTCTGTCTCCTGTCTCTGTCTCTTATTCCTTGCCCTTTGTCTTTCTGGGGGCAAAACCAACCAAGCAAACAAAAAAACAAAAACAACAGAAACAAAACAAAAAAACCTCCTTTGCGCTGAGAACTTGGTCTTTGGCATCCTGAGAAAATACTATCTATCTATTTGACGGTGCTAGGGATAAACCAGGTCCCTGGACATGAATGGCAGATGCTGCATCGGGATGACTAGGCCTCTCCCCTCTCTTTCTCTTAAGTGCATAGCTTTGGTGTATACTCTGTGACAGGTGATAAAGGAGGGGGTTTCATGCAGAGGAGGTCACCAGGGAGCAGGGCACAGAGCTGGGAAGCGAGACATAGGCAATGGAATTGAGCTGCCTGCATCCACATCCCGGCAGGACCCGGGGGAGAGAAAGTTCTGTGAGTGAGTTCTGTGAGACAAAATGAATGGCCTTGCACAAGGTGAGGGCTCTGTGAACACAGGCTATTGCGTGGCTACTTAGAAGGTAGGATACATATGCATGTGCGGTGTCCTTGGGTGGTCACTGTGCACCATACAACACAGGACTTTACACATGTGGGTGCTCACCTGTGTCACTCTCTTGCCTTTCTCTGCCTCTCTCAGGGCCCTTCCATTGCTATATAATAGTCTTCCCAAACCCTACTCTGCTGGGGCAGAAGGCGCTGACTCCATGGACAGTCTGAGTCCACTCACAGCCTACCCACAGTAAAGCCTGCGGTGAGCAAAACTCAGCATCTTAGTGTAGGGGAAGTACTCTCAGGCTTGCAGAGACCGATACCAGGCGGTTAATTCCAGAGGTTCATTGGGGAGCCCTGAACCTGGGAAGTAACCTGGGGCTGTCTGTATCCACACTGGTATCTGTGGGGACATCTTTGTTCCCATCCACATGGGTCACTGTTAACTTGTCCATTGTCCTCCCCCCTCCCTCTCTCCCCCTCTCTTTCTTCTTCTCTTTCCCTCATGCCCCTCTCTCCAGTCTCAAGGATGCTTTGCAAGTTCCCCAGGGAAACTGTGTTCAGCTCTGAGGCAGAGTCTTCTCTGTGTATCCACAGGCCCCTGCCTGAGGAGAGGGGCACTGTTCTCTGCATCCTGTTTTACTGAGACAAGTCTAAGGGAGCTGAAATCTCTCCCCAAATTCAGATCATGCCTGAGAGGCCAGACAGCAAGGGAGGCCTCACATTGAAAGCCAGAGTGCTGTATAGCAGAGCCTCACAAGCCTAGGAGGCTCTGGAGAGAGCTGTTCAGTTTGGAACTTGGAATAGGTGACCCTGGAGATGGTAAAGGGGTGGTCACTGGGCCTTTAATAGCCCTGGGGGTGGGGGTGGGGCATGTGGGGTCAGAGAAGGAACAAATGAGGACTGGTATGAGAAGCCTGGCAGAAAGGCTTTGGGAATTGGCAGTGTTAAGCTGCAGGGGAGGGGACAGCTAAGGAGAGTCCTGCCAACATGGAGCCACTTACTAAGAAAAGACTAGGGGGAGGGACATTTGCAAGTGTCAGAGTGGTGAGCAGTCTGTCCCTGTCTGCCCATTCTCATTCCTGTCCCCCTTATCCCTGAGGAAGAGCTCAGTTTGTGCTCTAGAGAGCCACTCTGCTCTTTCCTCAGGTTATATAGCCATTGAGCTGTAGGACATGTGACTCTGATCTGGCCCAATCAGCATGTTCCAGCTCTCTGGTCCCAAGGATTGGTTCAAGAGCTGGCACACAACCCACTCTAAGAGTCCTGGGAAATGCCAGTGTTCTTGGTAATGAAGTCTGTCTTCTCTGAGGGTTTGATCAGATGCTGGAGCTGCCAATGGCCGCTTGGCCATCAGAGCAGAGTGAGCCAGCCTAAAGATGCCAGCACTCAAACAAGCAGAAATCAAAGGATGGAAGAGCATATGCAATGTGTTCCTGTTTTGAGCCTAGATCCAGCCATGCCTGGAACCAACACGGACCTCTCATGCAGTGGCACATCATCTTAGAATGATCCTGTTTAGACTGGGGTTTTCTCTCTTACTGAGAGCATGCTAATTAATACAGACCCCATCAAAAAGGTCTCTGCTTGGGAGAATGGAACATTCTGGAAGTGGACAGCAGGTGATGGCGGTGCAACACCAGGCTGTGCTTATTCTGTAAAGCATACAGTTAAAATGGTTAGTTCTTGCCCACAATTCAAAACACATCCTTTAAAAGCTTTTATGACAAATGTAAGAGAAACAAGCTAGAGGACCCATGAAAGGGCTTTGTGGAGACATAATTCTTAGGTGGCATTCTAAAGTCACCAGACAAAAGCCTGGGTGGGCATGGGAAAACTGGATTTCAGGTAGAGGGAAGCCATACAGTCAGGAAAAGAAGAGAGATGCTGAGGGAATGTGAGGGACCAGGGTGACCGCATCAGGCAAGGAGAGTGAGGAAGAGTCCAGAAGGGAGGCCAGAGTGCCAGCCGTTGTACCTTTTGGCGACAGTGTCATCCGAGGCTCCTACAGAGCTGGATGGATGTGAGCTCAGAGACTGGCAGATGGTTCCAGGATACAGCCTGGTGATGTCCCTTCCTCCTCTCTCCTAAGTCATACCGCCTCCCCACACTGGGACATCTGGCAATCTGGGCCAAAAATAAGCTAACAGTACCATAACCTTGCCCTCTGTAGCCCATTCCCCCACACAGTAGAACAAGGACCCCATAGCTACACAGCTGACTGTGTTCATGTAAACCCTAGAGGCAAGCCCACACATTCCCAAGGGCTGCTAGGTCCCATGTCATCGGCTCCTTGTGCCTGCTCGGTCCTTTTCTCTCAACCCCATCTTTGCTGGCTCACCGCCTCGCGGCACCCTAGCTCCTCAGCTGCCCTGAAGACTTTTCCAGCCTCTATGTTGCCTTGGGGGTTCCCTGCCATCTCTTCTGTCTGCCAAGGAACCTCAGGCCTCAGCCATGCCCAAAACACCTGGCCAATATTAACCTCTCCTCACCTGGCACTTTGTGGGTAGGTAGATCCCCCTACACCTGCCACTTTGCCTTCCAGGTTCTCCTGGCTGACTATAGTCCCTGAGTATCTTAGTCCATCTGAGTGTGGGTGCCTCTTGGGCAGGGGCTCTGTCTGTATCCATAGCAGGTGCCTAACAAATGACAACGGGAGGAACAGTTTGCACATACAGGGTCTTCAGAGACATCTGGGAAGTTAGGACCAGAAAAGGGAAAGGACGGAGCCTGAGGTCAATGCCAGGATCTGGTCCGAGCTCTAAGGCCATTTAGTTTTCTGTAATTCCTCCCACATTTTTCTGCGAAAGGATTTGCCAGACTCATTCATGGTAGTTTTTCTCTCTAGGATGGAAAGAACAATGAACTAGCAGCCAAAAGAGATGGAAGCAGCTGGAGCTCTGCCACCCTGTGCCTGTAGCCACTGGATTCCTCCTGATACTGCTCAGTGGACGAGTAAACAATTGTTTGTTTGAAGATGGTGGATACCACATAAGGTTTTGAGTTCAGAGTCTGGGCCAGGTGACCTAACTTCAAATTTTGCCATGCTAGTGGTCAGCGGCTCTCTGTCTGGCCTCAGGCAATGAAAGAAACCGGCCTTGTCTGAGTCAGCCCTTGTCCAGGATGGTGCAGTGTCCTTTACTTCTCTTCTACTTCTTATGTGCTTGTGGATCCCATGGTGCATAGGGATGGCCCATGTAGCAACAGAACACTTAGGAGCGACAGTATGTGATGTTTACATTCTAGGTCAGAACAAGAGACTCTCAGGCGCTCCATGGAAAGGGCCACTGTGAAATGAACCCAGGCCTCCTACCAACGTTCAGCTAGGGGCAGGTGAGTGAGCCATAGCAACAGGTCCCTTTAGTCACTTAAGCCTTCAGAAACCAGAAGGCAAAAGCAGGAGACGCTATGCTAGAAGCCCAATAGGGCTGCTCCTGAACTAACAACTACCCAAACTATGGGAGGTCATGCCAAAGTGTTTTATTCTCCTGCCTCAATTGTTGTCTTGGAGGCTAACTGCCTCCTTCTGCTAGCCTAGGCCTAGTCCTGGAAGCTTCTAGCCTCTATACAATCTAACCTAGGCATAGAATGTTTTCAGCCTCAGAAACTTACTGCTTAATAATCTCACCCTTAGTTATTCTTTCTGAGCTCTGGGCTGGCTGGTTCAACTCAGCTGTTCTGGCTCAAACTCCTCTCCCAGCTGACTTATTTAATCTGGCTTCTCCCTTGGCCTGGAATTGCTCTTCCTGGCTTCAAACTAACTCAGTAATGTTCTCTAATCTTCTGGTTTTTTCTGTCTTTACCTAAGCTCTCTCTGTCTTGGTAAAACTACCTCCTCTCTGAAAAACTGCCTCTTTAAGTAGCTTCCCTTTCTGCTCTCTTCATGTGAGAGTTGGGTGGATCTTATTCTGTCAAATCTTCTCTGATTTGTCACTTTTTCTGTCACTCAATAGGACATCACTTTGAGACATGGGTGCTTCCTTCTACAAACTAACTTTACCTTCATTTGGGATTAAAGGCATGTACCACCACACCTGGACCTAAGCCTTTCATTACTTGTTACTTGCTTTATACCAGGCTGGCGTTGAACTCAGATCTGTTCACCTCTGTCTCCTGGATTAAAGGTGTATTTGCATTCCAGCCAGATCACATAGACCTAGAAGGTCTTTGGGTGCGATCTCTTGCCAGAACAGCTATGTTCTGAATTAACATTCCTCCGCAAGGTCAGACATTACAGTTACTGCTGGGAGCCACTATGTATTGTGGTGATCCACTAAGCAGCCAAGGCGACAAGGAGCCTTCTCTCCATCATGGCATTTGCCAAGAGCTTTCTCTGTAGCTTCTCCGCTAACCTCTCAGAAGGATTCGCCACCCCCGTTCCACACACAAGGGCTGCTGTGGGTTGGAGTAACATAGTCTCCCCCTGCAGAGACCCTGGCTTGAGGCCTTTGTAGCCAGGCCTGAGACTCTAGGAGTCCAAGAGGGAGAGAGGAATTTTGGAGTCTGGCTCTAGTGATTGGTTTCATAGCCTGGGGTGAGAGAGAATGTCTTAGGGACCACAGACATCTCTCTTACCTCAGAGCCCCTGACCAATCCTGAGGAGCTACTTGCTTTGGAATATGCATGCCTATTTTCCTGCGGAGAAACAGGCTAGCCTATACAATAGCAAATCCTTTCCAAACAACAAGGTACTTTGCCCTTAGGAAGTCTCATACACCCTTAGCTGTGTGGCATGCCATGAGATCAAGAAATACGGCACTCAGTAGAAATCTTAACAACAGTTTCCTCCCAGATCACAGCTTCCGTCTTGGAGGGAAACTTCTTTTTTGTTTGTTTGTTTGTTGTTTTGTTTTTTGAGACAGGGTTTCTCCATGTTGCCTTGGCTGTCCTGGACTCCCTTTGTAGACCAGGCTGGCCTTGAACTCACAAAGATCTGCCCACCTCTGCCTCCTGAGTGCTGGAATTAAAGGCCATCATGCTCGGGCAGAGAGAAACTTCTTAAAAACAGAAAGGTGAAACAGGAGGGCGTTCTTAACCTGTGGGGTATGACCATCAGAAAAACACGTCTCCTATGGTCTTAGGAACTGAGACACTGCTCAGTATCAAAGTTATAGTTATGAAGTGGCAACAAAAATCATTTTATGGTTGTTGGGGCGGGGGAATCACCACAACATATGAGGAATAGTACTAGGAACCGTAATAAAGGGTCCCAGCATTAGGAAGGTTAAGAACCACTGCTCTAAGGGGAGGTAAAACGATGGGAAACTCCTTAAGGCAGGAAGCAGCTTTAGGAAGTTCCTGAAACTGATTCACTAGGCCCCTCTCTCCCCAGGATTATATAAATGGTAAAGCCTGCTCAATGTCTCAGGATAAGCCCAGATGCTTGGAAGAAGCGGAGTCCAGCCCAACTGCCTAGAAACTACAAAGACCTGAAGAGCTGCCTGGGAAAGGCTCAGGTCAACTAAAGTGCGCGGAAAGCTCACTCTGCACCCTGTTAAGCTGCCTGCAGGCTGTGCAATGTGCTCCGAGTTCCCAGCTGTGTAAGCTGTCTGTCACCCATGCTGGGGTGAGCTTTGGTGATATGGCTGCCTTTGAGACATTTCTGCTCCTGTAAGTAACCCCAATAAAACTTATTGGTTTACCAAGCTGGACTTGGATGAAATCATTACTTTGCTCTGTTGTGGGGCTCCCCATTTGGGGGTAAGTAGACATATGTATGTTGTATCATCCCCAGGAAAAGTCTGTCACACAACAAGAGTTTTCTTGTGTTGTGTGAAGGGGAAACTGAGGCTGGAAAGGCCTCAGACAGAGCTATGCAGCCTGTAAATACATCACCCAGTAAAAGTCATACTTTTTTTTTTTTTTTTTTTTTTTTTACAAATAGTTCAGGATAGAGAGGAAGAAGATGGGGTTCCTCCAAGTCAGGGAGGGGTGCAGGAAGAAGCGAGTGAGGAGTGCAGTTTTGAATTGTAGGAGACTTGGAGAACATGATCAGGAAAGGGTCTGAAGGGACAGAGGAAGTTGCTGGGGTTCCCAGGACTTGCTGAGGCACCGAGGGTGAACAGTACTGGCGTAGGAGGAATGAATAAACTGGGTGTGTGGCAGAGGTGTGGCTAGAGACCCCAAGGGTTGCTGAAAGTGCAGCTGCAGGGTGTGTGCAGAAGAGAACTTTGGGCCCTGGCCCAAAGTCAGTGCCGTGCAGAGAGCAGGAAGACGGCACTTAGTTTTCTTGTTGAGTATTAACTGTCCTGCTATTCACTTCTCTCTGGGGGACAGATGGATTTCACCCAAGCTGTTCGCTGTGCACAGGCACCAGGCCAAAGGGGCTAAACCCCAGCTTGCCCTTTGTCTCTTAACCACATGTCTGCAAAAGCTGCACCTCTCAGAGGGATGGCTGATTTTTTTTTTTTTCCTTTATTACTTAGAAAAAAAATAAAGTTTTATGAGCAAAAATTCAGAGTACTGAAAATCTGATTGAAAATACCTTCAAGCATAAAATTCAATGGCTTTGGTGAAGTCACACTGCTGAGCAACTGTCACCACTCTCAATTTGTAGAATAAATTCATCATCCCAGCCCCCAAACAATTCTATAACTCTTAATGCCCCTGGCCCTGTGTCTAGACATCCATAGGTCTGCCTGGTTGGGGCAGATCTCATTTTTCTCCACTCATGTGTGGATAGCGTCCTCTGGTTTGTGGTGTTTCATGGCTGCTTCTTTTATTTAACATAGTATTTTTAAGTGGGTCCCCCCCCCCCCACTATATCATGAGTCGGTGCTGCCATTCTACTGTATAGATGTTCAACATTTTGCAAATGCACCCATTGGCGGATGGCCTTCTGGTTGCTACGAATGGGGATGTTATGGACATAGGGGCAAGCTTTTGGGTGAACTTATACTCCCTTCTTTTGTGTGTAGAGTTCAGGATGGAGAGGGCTCTGATCATCTTGTAATTCTGGTTAATTTTCTGAATCACTAGTTTCTCTTCCAAGGGAACTATTTTGTCTGTTGTCCATTCCACACAAGCAGTACTTAAGGTACCCTTGTCTCTACACTTTGTCAACATCTGTTCTTGTCTATTATGGCAGTTTGAATAAAAATAGCCCTCATAGGCTCATCTTTGTGAATGCTTAGTCATCAGAGAGTGGCACTCTTTCATAAGGATTAGAATTATTAGGAGGTGTGGCCTTGTTGGGGTAGGTGAAGCCTTGTTGGAGGAAGTGTGTCATTGGGGTGGGCTTTGAGGTCCCAAAAAGCCTTTGCCAGGCCCATTCCTTTCTTAGTCTGTGGATCACAGTGTAGCTCTCAGCTGTGTCTCCAGTACCATGCCATGCTTGCTGCCATGATGATAATGGACTAGACCTCTGAAACTGTAAGCAACCCCCCAATTAAATGCTTTCTTTAAAGAGTAGCTGTGGTCATGGTGTCTCTTTACAGAGATAGAACAGTGGCTAAACACATCCATCTTCCTCATTTAGACTTCTCACAGGTGTGGAGTGATGGCTCATTGTGGTTTTGAATTGCTTTTTCCTAATAGTTAATGATCTTGGGTACTTCCGTATGCTCACCAGCTACTGTCTTTTGAAATCTGAATTAAACAGGTTCTTTAGAAGTGCTGACTGCAGCTGGGCATGGTGGCACACGCCTTTAATCCCAGTACTCGGGAGGCAGAGTCAGGCGGGTTGCTGTGAGTTTGAGGCCAGCCTGGTCTACAAAGTAAGGCTAGGACTGCCAAGGCTACACAGAGAAACCCTGTCTCAGAAAACAAAACGAAAGAAAATAACAACAAAAAAGTAGTGCTGGCTGCTAGAGGTGCAAATAGGAGGACTGCACACCAGGGAGCTAGAAACAGCCTGCACAGCAACTTTGGGATGTTGGGGGAATCTTAACGCGGTATACTGGATATTCTCCAGCCATGGAAGCAGAAAAACTCTCAGGGGTCTCATCCCAGAGCTCAGTTTAGTCCCTCGGATTCTTTATAGATGGGACTCTGTTGCCAAGCCCAGGAGTGAGACTCTGAAGATAATGGGGCCCTTCTGGTCCTCCTGAATGACACCAGTTATTATTCAGATAGGTGCTGAAGCCATTCCTCCCTCAACATGCCCGCCGTCCAATCACTGCTGTGGGCAAGCACCTCTCCTTCCCTCTCCCCTCCTGCCACCTCCTACTTGGATCAGATCATTGGTTGTGGCTGTCGCCAAGCTGCTTTCCACTGTCTTCTCCTCCCTCTTCAAAACAACGTGGACTTTTCTGAAACGAGCATCCTATCACAGAGAGACTGACAATTTCACAGGCGTGTTAAGAAGAGGAAAAAAAAAGTTCCATGAATGCTGTGTTGATTAGGTTTTTGTTGAGTTGGCACAAGCTAGAGTCATCTGAGAAGAGGGGGACCTCAACTGAGAAAAATACCTCCTTCGGAATGGCCTGTGGGAAAGTCCATGGGGCATTTTCTTGATGGATAATTGATGTGGAAGAGCCCAGCCCATTGTGGGCGGGGCCACCCCTGGGCTGATGGTCACAGGTGCTCTAAGAAAGCTGGCAGAGCAAGCCATGGGGAACAGGCCAATCAGCAGCATTCTTCAATGGCCTCTGCTTCAGTTCCTACCTCCAGGTCCCGTGCCTTGAGTTTCCTGGCCTGACTTCTCTTCATGATGGGCTAGCACTGTAAACCGAAACAACCCCTTTCCTTCCCAAGTTAGTTTTGGTCATGGTTGTGGTCTTGAGCACAGTCCTGGGACCGATATACCTTCCCGGCTGGACCTTCTTTCGCCTTCCCCGCTGCCCCTGCCTTCAAGCCGAACAGACATCTAAGACTCCGAATGAGAGTAAAGAGATGGCTGTCTAGAACCACAGGCCAGTGACAGGCTTAGCATCAAGTAGACAGGCAGGTGCTTGGGGTGTGTAGGGGGACTTTGATTGAGGATGACAGAGGAGGGAGCCTCAGAAGGTGTTGACAGGACAGGCTCCCAGGATGAGAACCTGAGTCACCCCCTGAGGGCTAGAAGCAAATTGAGATGATCTGCCTGGATGGTCATGGGATCTTCAACTCCAAACCCTGGAAAGGACTGTTAGGTATGGGAGTGGATGGCTGTGATCCTGGAAGTTGTGTAGCGGAGGCAGGAGGAGTTAAGTCATCTTCGTGTACAAAGCAAGTTCAAGGCCAGCCTGAGAGCACAAGACTGTCTCAAAAAGATGAAAGAAAGCAAGAGAACAGAGAAGTTTAGAATAATCAGGGAAGTTGGCTTCAGCCTGCCCCAAGTGACACTGTTGGGAGGTGGGTGTGGGGAAGCAGGCTCTCAGGCACACCTCATGTCACAAGGTCACTGTGATGCAGACTGTGTGTGGCCACTCCATGTTTTCCCTGTCTGGGAGCCAAAGCTTGGCTTTTTTGCTGCCAAAGTGCTGGGAGCAAGCCCTTCTGGCCACTGTGGGTTTGACTTGGCTGCTAAGAAGGTTCTAGAAAGAAGGACCTCTTGACCTGGAGCTTGGACAAAGGGGCAGCTTGCTGGCCTCTTGGAGAAAGGAGAGGTTGGGGCAGCAAGGAAGAGACAGAGAGAGATGGGCAGAACTGAGATCAAATTACAACATGAGTCAGGTGGTCCCTGATGTGATGGGTGCTCCAGCTGTCATCTCCTGCTCCTCCTGGTGCCCCGCCCACTACTATCTGAAGCATCTCCTTGCTGAAGGGCCATTGCCAAACAACATTGGTTTAAACCATGGCTGTTTCCTTCCTTCCTTTCTTTTTCCTCTCTCTTCCCCTCCTACCGCCATCTTAAGCTTTTAATCAAGGTTACATTTTTCTTGGATCTTTACCTCTTCACTTCTCATTTCTGCTTGCATACTTGCTTGGTAAAACCACATATCTGGTCACACCTCTCTTTCATAACCTTGTCCCTGTCCCCACCCCCACCCTCCATAATTGCTTATAGCTAAAATAAGCCATGTTTTTGTTTTTGTTTTGCTTTGTTTATCTTTTTTTCCCCATTAGCTTTCTCAAAACCACCTGGGCTCACTTATGATTCATGACCTTGAACGTTTCAAGAATCCCCCACTGTACTTCTCCAGCTCTGGCGTGTCTCCCCCTGCCTGCTGCAACCTGAATGCTGCCTTTCTAGATCTCGCCCACCACTTCCGGCTTCCAGGAAATGGAAGCAGAATGTCCCTGGACTCCAAGGTATACTTGCCACTCTGCCTTCAATGTGTCCTCCCGAGTTCCAAAATTAAGAAAACAGTTATCCAGCCAGGCGTGTAGTGTTCATGTGGGTGCGCGCTAGCCACTTAGACACCCAGAGCTTTCACAAATATGACTGTCAGATATACTCGGACAGAAGGCTGAAGAGGATGCTCCAATGTTATAAAGAGTCTTGAGCGACTGTTCAGGCAGCAAACTGCCTCTGTCATTTTCTCATTGTGGAAGATGCTAATCTGCACTTCCTATCAACTCAGGTAATTTTTATTCCTTCTAAAGTCTCTGATGGGGTTGAAGACCAGATAGTTTAGTTTTACAATTAAGCTTAGTTGTTTAGGGGTTAAGATTTTTTAGGTCTAGATAGATGTTTTAAGTTGCTAGAGATGAGATATGATAGATACTGATTTACATTCAGAATTTTAGACTTACCAAGATAGGAAAGATACTTTCTGCAAGTTTGCCAAATACAAATAGCCGAAACGCTATGAATGTAACATTAATATAATTCCTGATTGTTTCATGGTAGTTCTTGCTGTATGTAGTTTATTTTATTTATATGTAGTAATATAAATGTATATGTAAAAAAGAAATATAATAAATAAAAAGAAAATAGTTCTCAGAAACAGACATAAGGAATTTGGAAGTGGGGCCTTTGAGAGGCACTTGAGATGGGGGTCACATAGGTAAGGCCCCCATGATGTCATCAGTAACTTTGTTAGAAAGACTTGAGATAGTTTCACCAGGTTCTGGGACTTTACAACATGCTGGCACTTTGATATTGGGTTTCCAATCTCCAAAACCATGTCCCAAATAAACTATTTTTTATAAGTTGCATAACATTGGATGTTCAGTCACAGCAACAACAGATGACAGAGAAAGACCCCTTGTCTTATGACATACTCTGCCTCCTACCCATTGCTAAAGGTGAACTGACCATGGGTTTGTGTGTCTGTGCCAGGCTTTACAATTATCCTCTCCCCTCATCCCTCTCATCTGCTCAGGGACATCTCTCCAATATTCCCTCCCTCACCTTTCCTCCCTTTCTCCTTCTTTCCTTCCCTCGCTCCTTCCCTCTCTCCCTCCTACAGCATTTTTTAAAGCCCCCTTTATCATCCTTAGCCAGCATACAACCATGCTGCCATTTCTCCAAGCTCTGAACCGTCACACCAATGAAAATCCTTTTGACAAAGCCTTTCCCAGCTGCCCTTTCACATGTCTGTCTGGGGTCATTTTACCTTTGTGCAGTTGTGAACCTGTAACCTTGGCTTTAAAATAGCAGTCCCTTTAATGTGCCTCCAGTGTGGGTGGCCTGATGGGGCTTGGCTGTGTGGCTGTTCTGATTTCTGTGGTATCAGTGGGGTATGGATTTCTGGGGGCTCGACTGGGTCAGGCTGGCACTGGCTGGTGGCTGGAGTTCATCTGGGGTTGTTGACCTGAGGCTTCCTATGTCCCTCTTCAGATGGCATGTCCTGCTTACAGTGTGGTGCCTTTGTTCAAGACTGTGTCTGCTGCTAGATCTCCTTAAGGTTTAACTTTGAACCAGCATTGTTGTTTCATGGTGAAAACCAAACACAGGTATGGCCCCGATTTAATGGCAAGGGACTGCAATATTGCTAGAATGCCACAGAGGTGAGATTTGTCATGGTCACCTAATGTCCCATTACCCTACTGCCCTCTTGCAGCAGAATGCCTCCAGAAAACCATCATCCTCACTTTCTTCCATTCCTCTTAAACTCGTGCCAGTTAGGTATCTACATCCCCTTAGAACAGTGATGCTCTCTTTTGAGATTACCAGTAGCTACCACATGACAAAGACCCATAGCAGGTTCTCAGTCTTTGCACTGCTGAGTTCAACACATAATTGCCCAGCCCGTACAGTAGATCTGTTTATACTGCTCCATCTTTGCTGGTCCCTCTTCAGGACCCAGGTATCCTCCTTCTCCTCCCATCTCGACAGCCCAACATTCCCCAATGAATTTTCTTGCTCCCTCCTCTCCCTGACCTCTCAGTGTTGGGGTGACCCAATGCTCAACCCTTCCTGCTCTTCTTCTCTTAGCCAATCTCACCACTCACAGCCTTGTACTGCAAAACATATTTGGTCAATGTCCTAGTCTACTTTCTGTTGCTATGATAAACACAGTGACAAAAAGTAGCTGGAGAAGAAAAGGTTTGCTCCGTCTACACATTCCAGGTCACAGCTATCACTGAAGGAAGTCTGGGCAGAGACCCCAGGCAGGAACCTGGAGGCAGGAACAAACTGCTGCCATAGAGAAACACTGCTCCCTGGTGTGCTCCCCATGGCTTGCTTAGCCTGATTTCTTATGCATCCCAGGAGGACAAACTCATAGGGGTGGCTGGGCCCACATCAATCATCAATCAAGAAAATGCCTTACAGACATGCCTACAGGCCAATCTGATGGAGGCATTTTCTCAACTGAGGTTCTCTCCTCTCAGATGACCCACATACGAGTGGTACCAGAAGACTGTCATTGAGCTAAGAATCTCTTACCATTTGGTGTCATTGTGGCCATGACAATGTCATGAATTTTTCGTATGTTTGCTATTATACTAGTATAAACAGACCTGCTGCATGGGCTGCACAGACATGTATGTGTGGTGCCTGGCTCTTGGAATCAACAATAATTAGCTTGGAAGGTTATGCACCAACTGTACCGGATATAGCAGGCTAAGTCCCTTGACTTTATAATGAAAGTTGACTATAAAGCTGAAGCCACGTGGTGATGGCAGTAGCCTTAAACATCTTGTTTACTATCCCTCTTGATTGCTTCAGGAGACCACATCCAGGGAGTGACGCAGGCCATCTAGGGTGAAATCAGCCATAATGTGCATCTCAGAACTGAGCCCAGATGTTAAGTAGTTGCCATAGTCACATCTGCAGCCTGGAGCCTTCCTTCCCTTGAGTTCTCACAGCCCTCACTGTCTTCCTGGTTGTGCTGTGCTGGGTTTTGTTTTGTTGTTTTTGTTTTTGTCAACTGGATACAAGCTAGAATCATCTAGGCAGAGGGACTGTCAATTGAGGAATTACCTCTATCAGAATGGCCTACAGGCAAATCTATGAGGCATTTTACTGATTGATGATTGGCTGGGGGGTGGGAGGGTGGGACAGTGGGACAGCCTAGCCCTCTGTGGGTGAGAAAGCCAGCCAGCCAGCCAGCCAGCCAGAACCTCTGCTCCAGTTCCTGCCTCCAGATTCCTGCCTTAAACTCACACCTTAACATTCCTCAGTGATTGAGTGTGACCTGGGAGTTGTAAGCCAGAAACAAATTCTTTCCTACCCAAGTTGCTTTTGATAACGGTTGGTTATTATCACCGGAGTAGAAACCCTAAGACAGAAATCGGTGCCAGAGAATGGGCTGCTGCTGTGACAGACTTGACCACATTGTTTTTGGCCTCATCTTAAGGGTCCACTGAGCCTCCAAGGCTGTGACATGACATTGCTGTTTCTAATAAGCTTCTAGGCGATTCTAGTGTGCAGCTGGCTAGAGACGTTTCATCATTGCCCTTATCAGTCGCATCGATCATGAACATCGCAGCTGCAGAAGAGAAGATTTAATTAGAGGAGGCGGAACATTTTTGGGTGGGTGGTTGACAAGGTCTGGACACGTCCAAGGGTTTCACAAGTCCCATCTCTCCTGTTGTCTTGGCCTGGCTTGTTTTCAATTTAGCCGATGTCACCGGCACAAGTCATGTTCATAAGGCTGGGTTTCGGAGAAGAGAGCAAAATCGGGAGGGAAAAAAAAAAAAAAAAGAAAAAAAGAGAGATAAGAGACAGATTGAAAAATGCCTCAAAGGCTGAGACCCAAAGGGAGGAGCTGAGGCTTGGGGAGGGGGGGTGGGGTGGGGGAAGAAATCACATGATGTTTCCCTAAATGAACTGGGCAAGAGAAGATATAAAAGAAAATGGCCAAGAATGAGATAAGACCGTATTGTCTTGCTGTGAAGCAGAGAGGAGTGGCTGGGCAGGGGCTGCTCCTAACAGAGAGGGCAAGAGAACCAGACTCCACCCTCATCCTCCAGGGCCAGCTAAGGATGGAGGCAGTACTACACAACAGGAATTAATGGTCCAGCCCCTGTGGACCAATGAAAGGCAGAGCCAGCGCCTGTGGGAACCTCTGATTACATACTAGTGATAGTTGTCACCTGAACAGGAGAGAGCAGGGAGGGGCCTGTTAGGAATAGCCTAAAACTGCTGAGTCAGGCTAAATCCCAGCCATGCAGAAGGGAGCCCCATAGCACGGGCTAGAGGGGCCTCGCAAGGAGCAAGAGGCCTGGTTCTCTCCTGCCTGAGGAGTCTAGAGTGGTGGACCATGAAACAACATCTGGACACTTTACTCCACGCCCAGCAGAGCATTCAACAGGGGCAGCTTGGTAACCAGAATGCTTAGCCAATGACTGAGCTCACAGTGAGCCCCGGCCAGAGAAGAGAATAAAGCAGGCATGCCCCAGGCCTCCAGGAACTGGGACAGACATGACACATCTTGTGTGCCTCAGTTTCAGTTGTGAGCTTCCAGGAGAGTCTCCAGGAAGTGAGTCTAGATGTGACTTAATATCCAAACCAGACTCCTTTGGGGAGTGAAAGTGAGCATCATTCACAGCACAACTAATTAGCACTCACTGGGGCTGTCCTGGACCAAGAGGGCACACAGGGACCCTGGCACAGAGAGGCACCAGCTCCTCCTGAAATCAAGGCAGGCTCCCTCAAGGAAGGGACATTTGAGCTAAGACTTAACAAATGTGTAGGAGTTGACTAGCTTCTTAGATTAACTTTGTACATTGTCAGCCTGTATACCTCCCCCTGGATGGCTGTCATTGTAATATTGGTGGGTCATTGGATGGCTGATTTTTCAGTGTCATAGTAATCCCTCATGGGGAATGTCACCCTTGTCTGACAGCTCTGCCTGGAATTCTTTTCAAGGTGTCAACTGGAAGCACGGGTCAGCTGGCACATCTGCTCGAATCTCTCCTGCTCCTGTCATGCTGCTCAGAGCAGAAGCTGGGGACCCGGTGCCTTCTCACCCTAACCCGCTGTCACTATCTTTTTCTGAGGTTTGATGCATCTGTTTCACCCTGATCTTACTATGATAAACATACATAATATAAAATTAACCATTTCTAGGCATAGAGTTCCCTGGCATTAAGTGCTGTAGCATCATCACCATCAATCTCAGAATATTTCATCTTCCCAAACAGAAACTGTCCACATTAAACACCAATCCCTTCTCTTTTTTCTATGGGCCCTCACACCTACCATGCTGAATTTGGTTGCTCTAAGGACCTTGTATCAATGGAATCATTCAATGACTGTCCTCTTGTAACGGTATTATTTAGGAAAGCAAGCATCTCCATCCATGTTGTAGCTTGCATCTCTTTCTTTTTCAAGGCTGAATAGCATTCCAATGTGTGACTAACAGCACATTCCTTCCTTCCATCCACCCATCCTTCCGTCCGTCCATCCATTCATGCATCTATCCAGAGTCACCTGGGTTGCTTCCATCTGTAGCTGTTGTGCACAATGTTGCTGTGAACAGGAGCATAATAGCTGTTCAAGTCTCTGCTCTGTTTTCTTTCCCATGCCTGTAACCAAATACCCAAGAAGTCAACCCAAAGGAGGAAAGGTTTGCTGTGGCTCCCAGCCACATGGACAGCAGTCTCCATTGTTTCTGAACCCATGGTGAGAATGTTCAGGATATCACAGTAGTGGGGCATGGCAGTGCAGTTACTGACTTTATAGGGTCCAGGTAGCAAATAGAAATGGGTGTGTGGGGACAAGTATGGGGACAAGTGACCTACTTTCTCCAACTGCGCCCTACTTACTAACAATAGGCCATGCGAATGGAAGAATCTATTGATGCAGTTAGCAACCTCATGATGCAATTGTCTCTCAGTTGAACCACCATGTCTTTAAAGTGTCCTTTTGGGGGACGCTTCAGAGCCAAACCTCAACACCTGTTTTCAGGTGGGTTTAAATTCACAGCATGTCTGCCAAATCATGAATCATGAAATGGGTCCGCTGAGCTTTGCCCAGGAAGGAGGGCTGTGTTGATTCCTATGATAGAGGCACCAGTTGACAGTCCCACCAACCATATGCAGGAGCCTATTTCTTTCACACCTCTGTTAGCAACTGTTGAGCAATTTTACCTTTTGTAGGGATCTGTATTTGTAGGGATCTCTAGAGTAACATAACTTATGGAGTGAATAGATAGACAGACAGATAGATAGATAGATAGATAGATAGATAGATGGATAGATGGAGGGATGGATGGAGGGAGGAAGAACTTATTGGAATGACTTACAGGCTATGGTCCAGTCAATCCAACAATGATTACCTATGAACTGAAGGTCTAAGAATCCAGTAGTTGTTCAGTCTATGAGGTGAAATATCCCAGCTGGTCTTCAGTGTATGTTGGGATTCCGGAGAAGTTGGCTTGAATGCCAACAAAGGGGTCGAATTGCCTAGTGAGGTGAGAACAAGCAGGCACAGAGCAAGAGCGCCCTTCTTCCAGGGTTTGAGATAGCTTCCAGCAGAAGGCACGACCCAGAGTAGAGTTATGGCTTCCCACCTCAAAGCTCTGGATCAGAAGTAGATCTTCCAACTTCAAATGATCTAACTAAGCAAAAATCCTTTATGGGTGTGTGTGCCCAACCATTTTCTGGGTTTTAGTTAATTCCAAATACAGTCAAGTTGACAACCAAGAATAGCCATCATGGGATCTTTTTTTTTTTTTTTTTTTTTTTGACTTTGAAGAGGATTCTTGATTCCATGTAGTGACTTTCAAGAATACCACAGAGCACCGCTATACTCTGAAGCCATTTCCTACCAAGGGTGACATGCCACACAGCACAACACAACCACTAGATGTGGTGGACAAAAGGCATAATTTCATGCCCTACAGACAACCCATCAAAAGTCCTCTTGAGTCTGGAGAGATGGCACTTTCTGTTCTTGCATAGAACCTAGGTTTGCTTCCCAGCACCCACACAGTGGTTCATGACCATCCTCAACTCCAGATTCTGAGGATGCCTTATTCTGATTTCTAAGGCCACTAGGCACACACATATGCAATGCATATATGTAGACAAATCATTGAAATGCTCTCAATAGATAAAAAAACAAACAACAAATAAATAAGTAAATAGAAAGCCCTGTCCCTTTGCCTCCCAGAGTCTCCTTGCAGCCACTCCCTGTTGGTTATAACCAAATAGCTGAGAAGGTCAACTTAAGGGCAGCAGGGTCTATTGTGGCTCCCACATGCAGAGGCTTCTATCTACTGGAAGCAGGCTCCATTGTTTCTGGGCCTGTAGTGAGGAGGTTCATTCATCTTGCTCTTGTGTCAGCCTCTGGAGTCTCCCACCTGAATGTCTGCAGCAGCCTCCAACCTGCTCCCTCTGTCTGGATGCAGCAGGAACCCCTTATCTTTTAGACTTCATTCATTCAAAAGCCCACCAGGGGCCCTCCCACATAGTGATTATCTTCTGATTCCTTTTTCTTCCACACTGGGGACATCCAGGTGCCATCCTGCTTTCTGGCCTTTGGCAGCCTGGTCCCTCTGTCTGGGAAGCTCATCTTCAGATGTCACATGATCTATTGGCTTTCTCCTCCTTGTCAAGGCTAAGATATTGTGGGTGGAAATAGTATACCTTGGTATGCATGGGGGATTGGTCCCAGAATCTTCTTGAATTCTTCAAATGCTCTCAAATTCTCATGTCCCATATATAATATGGTATAGCATTCTTAGAGCCATACATACCCTCTCATATATATTTGTATTTAATTTCTTTGGAGATCTCTTTTTTTGTATTGTATTTACATCATTTTGACCCTTTCCTTTCCCTCACAGCTACTCCTGTGTCCTCCCCACCCCTTCTCAAATTCATGACTTCTTTTTAAATTATTATTGTTACACACACATGTACCCATATAGCCTACTGAGTCCAGTTAGTGTTGCTAGTATGTGCATATGTTTAGGACTGACCATTTGGAATTGGAAAACCTACCAGGGAGCTATTATCTGGTGAAGACTGATTCTTCCTTTTTCAGCAGCCCTTATTGTCTGTAGGTCTTCACTTAGGGATGGGATAGTATGAGGTTCCCCCCACCCCACCTCACACACACACTACACACACATGGATATATTAATTGGTGTTATTGTCGTAATCTTATTTAGGTGATCATACTGTTGAAGTTTCATGGCTGCGGCATCCCTGCCATATATAGAAAACATTGTCTAGGAGCAGATACACTGGTCCTGTGGCTCTTACAGCCTTTCTACCCTGCCTTCTGTGATGTTTCCAGGTGTGGGAGTAAGCTGTAGATGTTGGGCTCCCCATGGTCTCTTCTCTGCATTTTGACCAGCAGTGGCTCTCTGTGATGGTCTCCACCTACTTCAATGAGAAGCTTATTTAATGAGGGGTAGGAGCTAGACTTCCCAGGGAAGGTGGATGCCCATACTATGAGAGCTAGGCCTGTGAGGGTGGAGAGAGTCGAGGGGCTTGGTGCTGGGGCCTCTCCTATACTCTAAAGAGTCTCCAGATGACTGCCTGTGCCTATACAGTGTAAATCCTCTGCAAATACTTATTTCACGGCAGCTCAAGGGGAAGAGGCCAGCTCAGTGCAGATGGGGTTTTTAATTTTCAGAACGGTTTCTACCTGAGGTAGGTTGGACCTGGGGATGTGGAGACCAGGGACACAGAGCCCACCACATCTTATATCTCCCCCCCCCCCCCCCGCTCTGCATCCGCTTGGTACTTCGCTCAATGTCCCCAGTGTTGATGGACAATAGGCACAAAACTGATGGTTACCATGGGCTGGGCCCATGAGGGCACCCTGTAGGACTGATGAAGAGAGAGTGAGGCCAGAGTCCTGTTCCCTGCTCCCCAAGGGAGCCATGGCCAGCTGCAGCCTCCCTCTGGCCACAGTCCCTATGTCAACTCTGCAAACTCTTCCTCGGTGACCTGCTCCCTGCTAGGAGGTTGACCCCTGCTCTAACCTTGCTTCTCAGCTCTCCCTGGCCACTCTCTCTGTGTTTATGCTCTTTCTACATTCCCTGTTTCTTTCTCCTCATCATTTATCACCCTTTTGTGTGGTACACAACACATTTCCCAGTGTTACTTGCCGTTTGTGTCCTCTACCTGGGGCAGTCCTGTCCCAAGCTGTGTATCTTACAGCCCCAGAGGTCTCCATTGCTGTGATGGGACATAGCAAAGGTGACTGATTCTTGGTGTGGTACAGCAGTGGCCTGGACACTCAAGGGAGTGAAAGCCATTTCTTTTCCCTGCTGTCCCCCCCCGCCCCCACCAAATGCTTCAAAATGCTCACTCCGGTTCTCAAAAATATTTTCCTTAAGGACTATCGATCTCTTTTGCTTCCGAAGAAAAGAGGACCCTGACTCAGAGATATCTAGAGCTCTTAGTAAAGTCCTTGAGAGCAGTGTGGTGGCCAGTTTTGTCAGCTTGACACAAGCTGGACCACTCTGAACGGAGGGAACCTTAACTGAGAAAAATGCTTCCATAAGATGGGGCTGTAGGCAAGCCTGTAGGGCCCAATGGAAGGGACCAGCCCATTGTGAGTGGTGCAATCCTTGGGCTAGTGGTCCTGGGTTCTGTAAGACAACAGGCTGAGCAAGCCATGAGGAGTGAGCCATGGCGAGCAAGGCAGTAAACAGCACCTCTTTATGGCCTCTGCATCATCTCCTGCTCCTGGTTCCTGTCCTGTCTGAGTTCCCATCCTGGCTTTCTTTGATGAGGAACAGTGATTTGGAAATGTAAGCCGAATAAACCCTTCCTCCCCAGTTTGCTTTTGGCTGTGGTCTTTGATCGTAGTAATAGCATCTGTATCTCATTGGGTACCCAATGGTGTGGTTGCTGTCTGTGTGCCTCTCCGTGCTAAGCCCTGACCTATCCATGTGAGAGCACCTGGCATGAGGAGTCCTGTCTGACATGCCAGATAGGACCCACTCAGTGGTGCCATTGTGGGCCCAGGCTGATGGCATCCTCCAGCATCAGAAGTCATGTGTGCCCCTGGTTCCCACTCATTAGCAGGTATTAAGCTGTGAGCCTGGAGAGCAGTCTGGCCCAGGATGTGTCCACGATATAAATTCGAGTGAGCAGATAGGTCCAAATGAATTGCCTTTCCGTTTCCACGCTCCCATCACACTATATATATAAGCCAGGACAAGTTAGCCTTGATCCTGAGATGGGTTCCCCAAAGGGGAGGCAGGGATGATCCTGTTCATCACATTGGCCCCGAGGACTCGTGAAAGCCAGCACTAGATGTGGGGTCTCAGGATGCAGCAGGCAAAACAGGTAGCTCCTTCATGTCCAGACTTCCCTAAATTTTCCCAATGGCCTTGTGAGCTGGTGCAACAGCTCCCTCGCCCTGCCCTGTGTGGCTCCTTTGTTCTCATCAGATGTTCCATCCAGTCTGGCCAGCTCACTTGCTATCTCTTGGCGGGTGGCTTTCTGTGCCATGCCCTCCTCTCTCCAGGGGCTAGGTCCCAGAGGCACCCGTGGATGCTTTTTGCTTGATTGAAAGTGCTGTGGGAAGCAGGAGGGACTTCAGAAAGGACTGTGATGAGAGGAGCCATTAGGTATTAATGCTACCTACCATCACTGCACGGCCTGGCTGGCTCCTGTCAGGCCAGCTGGGTTGGGGTTAATTAGCTTCTGGACTTCTTAGCTGTGGGGTGTCTCCTTAATCATTGGCCACCTTCCCCCCTGCTCCAGTAGCAGGAACTGGCCTAGGGCCAGTGGGCCAAGGACAAGCCTCTCAGAGCGGAAGTCTCATGCCCCAGTGGCCCTACTGCCCATCTGCTTGCTCCCCTGGAGAAACTGAGTCCCATGGAGGTGGGGACTGATCTGGAGTTTCTTGGTGGCTTGGCTTTCTTGCATTCTGGCCTAAGGCTGCCTGCCTCAAAACACCTTTATCCATACTATAAGCTGATCTCCATCGCACAGGGTTAAGAGGCCAAGGCTTCATGGATGACTAAGCTGGAGGGAGCCCTTCCTCCAACGGGCTGGTTCTGCAATGGAGGATACCCCCATTGAAATGACCAGCGAGCAAATAAATGGGTGACAGCAGAGTGTGGAAAGATCACAAGGGTGGCACACTGTGCAATGCCGAGGATGACCGTGGGCTGCCTCACACAGGAAGCATGGTTTGGATGCGTTCTGCTTCATACTGAGAAGTGGTTGTCAACGCAATAGCATTCATGAGATCACAGGGCACCACTGTCATGGATAGACTTGTGTCTTTCTCTGAGATGGAGGGCTGGTATTTGTGGGCATAGGTTATAGAGGAGGTCCTTGCATGGGGAGCCTGGCACCTTCTCTTCTTGGTCTCTGGCACACAAGCTGCCTGCTGGTCCTTCTGTTTTGCCACCATGGGGGGAACTGTACAAGTTCACACCAGAAACAGGATCTATGACTACCTACTCCTGGACTTCCAGCCACACAATGATGAGTGAAGCAAGCATCCTTTCTTTATTTTTACCCAGCTTCAGGCTTTTGGTTTCCGTAACACCAGGGAAGTCCTTTCTGATGAAATGACTCATTTCCCTAAGATAGCAAGCTTTTCTTTATCAATTCCGGGCTAATAGATAATGATGGCCTAACAGGAGAATATTATAATTTTCTAGCCCCATTGGCAATGTAGATACAGGTTTGGGGAACTGAGAATTGTAAACCCACAGAGAGGAAAGAAAGACCCTGTGTGCTTTCTGGGGGAATGATCACAATGTATCAAAGAGTCTTTAGAAAATTAAAGGTAAATCTGGGTTTGAGGAGATGGCTCAGTAGATAATCCTCAGGTAAGGGGGAGAAGCTGAATTTGATTCCCAGAGCCAGGAGCAGTGGCATGTGCTTGTGACCCCTGTGCTGGTGGGGAGAAGAGGAGGGAGTCCTGGGGCTTTCTGGTCAGTTTATCCCTTGTGTAAAAGGGATGGCTCTTGAGGAACAATACTCGAAGTTGTCCTCTGATCTCCCTACATGCATGCAGATGTGCATCTTATTAGGTGCGTGCGCGCATGCGTGCGTGTGTGCGTGTGTGTGTGTGTGTGTGTGTGTGTGTGTGTGTATGCACGCACACACATAGACACAGAACAAGTGTGCTCCAGCTCTGGCCCAACTAACTTAAGATGCAGGTGACTTGTTGCATGTGCAATTTGACATTTCTATCTTAATATCTTTTTAAAAGATTTATTTATTATGTATACAGTGTTCTTGCCTGCGTGTGTACCTGTACACCGGAAGAGGGCACCAGATCTCATCATAGATGGTTGTGGGTCACCATGGAGTTGTTGGGGATTGAACTCAGGACCTTTGGAAGAGCAGCCAGTACTCTTAACCTCTGAGCCATCTCTCCAGCCCCTATTTTAATATCTTTTACTAAACCCAACATGCCCAAACTATTGTCAACCAAGTATGTGACTGAGATAAGCATGGATGAAATCATGTCCAGTTTTTATGAAGTCTTTGAACTCTGGCCTGTCTTTAGCATTTGAAGCACAACTCAGTCAGGACTAGCCACCCACAGGCTCCCATGAAACTGATGACCACTGTTCTGGACAGCATGCCTGGGGACCAGCTGTCAGTCTCCAAGTGACTCAAAAGATGGAGAGAAACATTAGACCACACACTACAGTGGTCCAACCAGCAAAATCCAGACTGTGGGACATGATACAGAAAGATGACCAGCATTTTTCCCTGAAAGACATATAATGTAAGGTAGGGGCTGGGGAGGTGGCTCAGTGGTTAAGATTTCTGAGTGCTCTTGCAGAGGACCTGGCTTCTATTCCCAGCTCCCACATAGCAGCTCACAACTGTCTGTAACTCCAGTTCCCAGAATACAGCACCCTCTTCTGGCATCTATAGGTACTGCATGAACATTGTATACAGGCAAATATGTAGGCAAAATACACATAGAATAAAAAGAAAAGAAATTGAAATCTATTATAGAGCCAGTGGGACAGTTCTTTGGGTAGATGGAACCTGCTACCAAGCTTTATAGCCTGAGTTGACTTCTTGAGGCTTGCATGGTGGAAGGCATGAACCAATTTCTACAAATTGTACTCTTAGGGACACCTGTGCACCGAGGCATGTGAAGACACACACACACACACACACACACACACACACACACACACACACACACACAAAATGTTAGCTTTAAAAAGTAAAGCACATTATAAAGGAGAAAAATAACAGAGAAAACATTTAAAACCACTGGAGTCTTCTGACACTTGCCATGCAGCCAGGGGCTGTAGCCTTAGTTTGGTTCTTGGTTGAAACAAGCTACCTAAAAGACCTTTTATGATATTTATGAAAGA
Organism: Acomys russatus; assembly: GCF_903995435.1. Lineage (NCBI taxonomy): Eukaryota > Metazoa > Chordata > Mammalia > Rodentia > Muridae > Acomys > Acomys russatus. The sequence goes on along the minus strand of NC_067149.1, from coordinate 41,948,286 downwards.
AGTAGTGTTATGAAATATAATGCACTGAGGGGGTATCTTTGATGGGCCCAAGGCAAAGTATACCTCTGAGAAATTATGCCACGCAACAGATCTGATGCAAAAGAGGGTTATTAGGGGAGGAGAGAGGTGTGGGGACCTGGGGAAGGCATAGAGGCAGACAAGTGGACATGTAGACAGACAGACAGATAGGAGCAGAGCCATGAAGGCATAGAGGGAGAGAGAGGGCGCATGCTCAGAGAAGAGAGGAACTGCCTAGAACAGGTCATGATGTAAGCAGCTGCTAGGTCCCTGAGAGCAGGCTAGTGGATTGCCTGTATGCTAACAAGTAGAAACCTGAACACTGAATATTTCATGGTGCCCACGAATAATTGGTATTTACTGTGATATGGCACTGTGGCTGTTTTTAAAAAGTCATTATCTTTTAGAAGCATGTGCTAAAATATTTATGAAGGCATGCCAAAATAATGTGAAAATTGCAACTTGCTTCCAAATAACTTCTGAGGGCAGAGGTGGGTGGGGGATAAAGCAAAACCAAGTTGGTAATGATTATACCAGTCACATATTCTGTCTATTTTTATACTTACCAGAAGTTTCTGGACTAAAAAGAAATGAAGGGAATTAGGGTGCTTCTGAGAAAGACTGGATAGTGGAGGCCACAAAGCAACTCCAGAAAAGTAGGGAGTTAGGGAGTCTGTCTACCTTGATCAATAGCAGACATTTGCTGTGGTTAATATGGGGAGTGACCCCCTAAAGGTGTGTGTGTGTGTGTGTGTGTGTGTGAGAGAGAGAGAGAGAGAGAGAGAGAGAGAGAGAGAGAGAGGGAGTTTGATTATGTATCCAGACCAGAAAGAAAGAAAACCATCTCTGTTTGTGCATGACCTTGCAGATGAAAAATCTGAACTAATGCATGAAAGAAAGAGAGAATAGAGTAATGAGCGAGTCTGGGCAGGACATAAAGTAGGTCACCATGTAGAAACCAATGCTGCCTATGTACACTAGCAAAGAAAACCCCACAAATAAAATGATAGCCCGGTTTCATTTATAATGAAAGGTTCAAAAATAACTGGAATAAATCAAGAGGCAAACTACATGTATACTATGGGCTGGTGGTGAGATGGCTCAGAAGGTTGAATAAAAACACTGCAAGACACGGTCCAGGAAAGGTTTTATTGTAAATATGAGGGAAAAGACAGCTAGAGGGATCTGGAAGGGTTCAGAGCAGAGGGAGAGCATGGCAGGCTGAGTACGCCAAGCAAATAGACCAGGTCATGAGAGGAGAGGTGTAGGGAGCAGGAGATGAAGAGAAGAGAGAGGGGCAAGAGAGCGGAGAAGGCAGGTGGACCAAGAGAGGAGCTAAGAGAGGATTACCTAGCAATCAGTAGCTGGGGAAAGGGAAACAAAGCCCCTGGGCTGGAGAGGTTTAGGGTAGGAGGCAGAGCAGAGCAGAGGAGAGCAGAGGGGCCACGGGTCCTGAGCAACCCAGGCTGTGTGCACTTTGGGATGTTAAATAGGCACCACAGTTAACCATTTCCCCTGTGCTTCTTTGAGACCTGTCACAGGTAAAGGCACCGGCCACCAAATCTGGCAACCTGAGTTTGATTCCTAGGACCCACATGATGGCAGCTGAGAACCAACTTCTTCAAGTTGTCCTCTGACCTACACACACACACACACACACACACACACACACACACACACACACACACACACGATTTGTGCCCTATGCTCAATAAATAAATGTAACTTTAAAATATTTTTAAAAGATTTACACATTAGAAACTATGTAGCATCCTTGAAAGCAATCAAAGAAAGTCTACATAAAGAAAAGATGCCTGCACTCAGAGTCTGCAAGACTTGGAAAACCTAGCAAAAGTTAAGGAGTCTGTGCCACCACAATCTGCTCACAGATTCAGTGCCCTTCCTCCCAGAGTTAGAGCTGCCTTTTTTTTTTTTTTTTAAGAATCAAGAAGCTCATTTTAAAACTCATATGGAAATTCAAAAGACCCAGGATAGAAAACAACAACAAAAAGAATCCAAGGAAGTCACATTTCTCAGATTCAACATTTGCTTCAAAGTTTCCGTGCTGAAGACCAGGGGAGATGCACACACACCCAGGGGAGCCGCATACACACCCAGGGGAGATGTAAACCGGGAGAGTGGGAAGTGTGGAGCTCCTCTATTCTTAACCAGCTGATCTTCGACAGATGCCAAGATGTTCAACTGAAAAGAGTTTTCACCCAAAGGAGCTGGGGAAGACTGGATTTGTATGCCCGTCAATCATCCTGCTTCGCGCTACAGTCAAAATCTCAGTCCAAATGAATCAAGGGCCAATTACAAATTAGATCACAACCTATTTGTCTCTTAGATGTGACGCCAAAAACATAGTCAACAAAAGAAAAATGAATACATTGGACTGTAATGAAAATTAAAACCTTTAGTGTACTTTTAGCGAGGGCTAGCAAGGCATGGGTGCTGGGTACAAGGATGAAACTACAAGAGAATCCAACTGGTCAAATGTTTTATGTATGTGATTTTCCGATATGAATGATGAGAAAGACGTACATGGACAGGGGAAATTTAAGCTGGAATGTTACTACATGGAATGCCTTGTGACTGCTATCTCCATGGCCACAGAACTTCTGGAGAGGATGCAGCCTCTTGTAGCAGGCACCTGCTGGCTGGAGGTGTTGGCTGAGCAACAGGGGGGACTCCTACTTCAGAGCCCCACTGTCTTGCCAGCAGTGAACAAGAGTTAATTCCCAGTCAGCTGTGCCTGGGTTTTCAAAGTTCAATTTCTTTCTCTCTCTCTCTCTCTCTCTCTCTCTCTCTCTCTCTCTCTCTCTCTCTCTCTCTCCCTCTCTTTCTCTCTCTCTGTTCCATGTGTCTGAATTCCCGTGGAGGCCCGAAGAGGGCATCAGGTCCTCTGGAGCTGGAGTTAAAGGAGGCTGTGAGCTGCTTGATGTGGGTGCTGAGGCAGAAATAGGTCCTCCAGAAGAGCAGTGAACACTTAGCCTTAGCACCATCTCTCCTGCTCTTAGTCAATTCACTTTTAAGAGAAAGGCAGTCTGTAGAATATTACAGTACTTTTCAAATGGAAAAAATGATTAGTAAAAAATTTTTTTTAATTAAAAAAATAAAAATAGAGGCTGAGTAAAGTGTATGTGGGTGGTACACTGCTGGCCTAGATCTCTGGGTGTTCCGGGCCAGCCAAGGTAACATGGGGAGAACCTGTCAAAAAAGGAAGGAAGGAAGCAAGCAGGAAAAGAAGGAAGGAAGAAAGGAAGGAAGAGAGAAAGAAGAGAAAAGCTCATATCAAGCTTACAGCAGGCAAGATTGGCAACAACTCAGGTGTCCATCAGCCTAGAATGGGCTGACACACTGTGACAGATCTGTACAGTGAAATAGCACTCCAGTAAAAACCCGGCTGCTATAGATGCAGCGTGTGCAGTTCCGTCAACATGCAGCAGAAGGACACACACATAATGTGTACACCCAGGACCACTCCCCCCTTGCAGGTCAGTGTTGCTTTGATTTGAGAGGCATGGATGAGATGACTAGAGGGCACTAGAGTATGTGCACAGAAGAGCCAGGCATTTAGGGTTAGAAAGTCTATGTTCCGAAGGCTGGAGAGATGGCTTGATGGTTAGGAACACTGGCTGCTCTTGCAGAGAACCTAGGTTCAGGCTCTAGCACCCATATAGTGGCTCACAACCTCTTCTAACTCCACTTCTAGAGGATGTGACACCCTCTTCTAACCTCCTAGACATGTGGTGCACACATATCTATGCACATATATTGTGCAGGCACAACACCCACATACCCGAAGTGAATAAATCTATTAATTTCTAGGGCAAGATGTTGAGTCGGTTTAGGCATGAGACTCTGGCCCTGTCTTTGTTTTTGCCTCTGGCCCCAGTGGCTCTGCTGTGTGCTGTGTGCTTTGGAGGCTGAGTCAGCGCACTACCAGTATCTGAGCTTTCTCCCCAGCCCCCCTCTTGAATCCCCTGGATCATGTCTCCCTGAGGAAAGGCTACTCTGGGGGTGGGCACCTTGGTCCCCACTGTTCCAGCCCCTGGGTGCCAGGAGTATGGGGGAAGCTCCTCCCACTATGGACCCCTGACTGCCCAGGGAGAACAAATGGGACTTCTGGGAAATCTCATTTCAAGTGTCGGCCTGCCTGTGGCTGCTCCAAGATTTCTTACCATAGAATAAAGGACTAGCAAGGACAATGACTCACTGTGGGGACAGAGCCAAGGGAAGCTGAGGCTACGGCCAGTGGAGGCAGGATGAAGGGACATAAAGATCTGAATTTGGGGGGACAGACCAAACCAAAGGCATCCAACTTATGCCCAGTAAACTCTTCTGAAAAATGACATTGGGGTTATTTGGGGACATCAGGTCACATTCCTTACAGAAGCCATGGTGAATTGGCAAACTAGGGAGTGGCTGATCGAGACAGGGAATAGTCTGGGGATAAATCCGGTCTTAGCCTGATCCCTCAGGAGCTGCAGCTTTGATCAAACAACACAGAAGGGCTCCTGCCTCAGCAGAGATTATCCAGTGTTCCCTACACCCATGTCAACCATTGGCCCTGGAGTCTGGGGGCTTTGGAGTCTAGAGGCTTCTTTTCTGAACAATTCTCCAGAAAAGGGGGGTGGTGGTGGTGGTGGAGTAGGCATTTGTGAATTCTCAGGAGCCAATGAACACATAGTTGGAGGGTGGGCACCTGGCTTATTCTGAGTGGGAAATGCCCACAGCTGCAGATTTGTTACATGTAAGAGGTCATAAGGAAGCATTAAGTATTTTAGCTGCATAAGGAAAGATACCCCATTCCAGAGGTCAATGCACCCCACCTATTGTAGAGTGGAGGGGTTGCTAGTCAAGAGCCACAGTTGAAATCTTCAACAGCCAGATGCTGGCAGAGGCCCTGCCTCAGTGCTTACACGAGAAGGCTGAGCTTGCCTAGGAAGGGGCTAGAGAGGTGGGGAGGGCCCTTTAGGATCTTGGACCCTGGAGAGCTGGTCCAAGCATCTGTTTCTGCACACTGACCCTGAGCCAGTCTTGTGTCTCAAAGGGCCACCGGTCACATGTGTCCACTCCTTCCTCGCTCCAATCTTTGTCATGGCCGTTTAGAAACCTTAGTGCTGACCCTGACATGACAGGACCTGTTCAACCCAGACCTCAGCTGACAGCTTTTTAGAAATGGCGAGTTAGTGCCCTACCTAGGACATTTGCATCCTTGTGGAAGGAAAGAAAGTAGACTTTTGTGCTGGTCAGTTTTTGTCAGCTTGACACAAGCTAGAGTCATCTGGGAAAGGGGGACTCTCAGTTGAGGGGTTGCTTCCATCAGATTGCCTATAGGCGAGTCTGTGGGGCATTTTCTTTATTATTATTATTATTTTTTTCAAGACAAGTTTTCCCTGTGCAGCTCTGGCAGGTAGATCAGGCTGGCCTCAAACTCAGAGATCCACCTGCCTTTGTCTCCTGAGTGTTGGAATTAAAGGTGTGCACCACCACCACCCAGCTCTCCTTTTTTTTTTTAAATAAAGACTTTATTTTATTTTATGTGTATGAGTGTTTTGCATGCATTTTTGTACATACATCATATATGTTCAGTCTCTGTGGAGGCCAGAAGATCCCTTGGAACTGAAATTATAGACAGTTGTGAGCTGCTATGTGGGTGCTGAGAACCAAACCCAGGTTCTCTGCAAGAGCAGCAAGTGCTATTAATTGCTGCGTTATCTCTCCCAGAGTCCTCTTCCATAAAACGTACACCCTTAGTGCCTCTGTTCAGAATGGGTATCAGGAGGGGTAAGAGCTTTCTCACATGTTGTGTCTTGCAGTACACAGTAGGCACATCCCTGCAAGCATACCCCCTCCCTCTCTCCTCAAAGAGACCTTCCACCCCAGGGGGGCAGCTTGCAAGGGTTCACCATGGCACCAGGCCCCTTAGCCTGTCTGCCTGTCCTTGGAGATTCTCTTCAGTTCTGGGTTGGGGTCCTTGCCCTTCTGGCCTCTGTTTCCTGTTCCAGCCACTGCCCTTCAAAGGCTCCATTGTTTGTTGTCTTTTAGAAACCTCATGCTCTCACAGGCACCTGGTCATCCTTTCCACAGAAGAATGGTTTCATTAAGCCGAGCCTTTACCAGGAACTGGTCCTTTGTTCACAGCCCAGAGAAGTTGATGGGGGGGGGGGGGTCTACCGGGATCGCCATCACCGGTGGGGACTTCAAAGAGACTAATTCTGGAAAGAAGGTGGGGCTTAGTCCGAGAGTGATGGGCAGATGAGGCCAGATGGCTCCCAGGGGCCACAGGCTGGGTAAGGCCTGAGACCAGACACATCAGACAGCAGGCCCAGCACCGCCCATTCCCTTAAGGATTCCTACTGCGCCAAGAAAGGCAGGGCTGAAGGCAACAGATAACAATTCTCACAGCTGTCGGGGGCTGTCAGCCACCCGTTCCTCATTTCCACTCATGGTACTGTCTGGTTCCCCGCGATCCAAACAGATTTCCTCAGCCCTCATCCTGGAAATGATGCTGTTTTCCAAAGCATGGCCACACAGAGAATGCTGCTTATCAAGCCGGATCCGGTCATTTTTCTTCCTCTCTGAGCTTGATTACTCCCAAGGGTGGACTGGCTAATTGTTTCATAAGAACTTGGTGTTAGCAGCTTCCTCATGGTGTCTACTATTCACAGTTTAAGACGCGATATGCATGCACATGCATGCATACATTTATGTGTTAGGATTTACTGTGTGATGGGCTCTAATGTGAACATGGAAAAGGACTGGTGTAGGCTATTTAGTTTAATTTTTAAATTTAAAAATGTTTACTTTTTAATTTTATGTATGTTTTGCCTGCATGTATGTGTACCTTGTGGCCTCAGAAGCCAGAAGAAGGTACTGGATTCCCTAGAACTGTAGATAAAGATGGTTGTGAGCTATCATGTGGGTGCTAGGAATCAAATTCAAGTCCTCTGGAACAGCAGCTGGTGCTCTTAGCCAGTAACCCATCTCACTAGTCTCCAGCTTAATTAAAGTATCCCTGTTTGTAACACTGTAAGCCCTACCTAAATCAAGGGATAGACCATTTTCACCATACCCAAAAGCTCCCTGGGACGTTTCAGTCAATAGCCTAAACCCACCTTATGCCTACGAGACAGCCACTACCCACAGTTGCCACCACAGCTAGGTTTGGCCCAGTTTTAAACATCATATAATGAGATCATATGGGTTGCAGTCCCACCCAGCTAACACCAATGGTCCATACACATTGCATCATCTATTGCCACTCTTCTCTACCGATGACCACAACTTGTTAAATGGCTTCCAGGGGACTAACAAAAGCTGATTGTTTTAAGCAGAATAGGCATGGAGCTTGCTAAGTTACGAGGTGTAGAAGTGAGGATGTCAAAAGAATTTGCAGTGTGAAGGCGCTCACAGCCAAGCCTGGTGGCCTGAGTCTGGTCCCTAGAACCCATACAGTAGAAAGAGAAATTGGCCCCCACAAGCTCTCCTCTGACTTCTACATGTGCACATGCACACCCAAACACACCCAAAATAAATAAATGAATAAACAAACATAAAAAAGGGGATTTAGAGTTGAATGGGAGGACATTTAGAGATGATGCTCAGTAGCCTCAATTTATAGGTGAGGTTTGGAGAAGGGAAGTGACTGATCCAAGCCGAAGCTCACACAGCTTTGTGAAGCTAAGCCAAATCTACTTCTCAGGGCAGTTGGAACAAGCTTTGTTTGTTTGTTTGTTTGTTTGTTGTTTTTGTGTTTTTGAGACAGGCTTTCTCTGAGTAGTCCTGGATGTCCTGGAACTTATTCTGTAGACCAGGCTGGCCTCAATCTGCCTGCCTCTGCCTTCTGAATGCTGGCATTAAAAGTATGTGCCACCCCTCCCACCTGGAACTTGTTTTTAAAGCTGTTTATTCATTTATGTGTATTCAAGTTACCTCTTCCTCTCTTTGTCTTTCTGTGTCTCTCTCTGTGTCTCTCTGTCTCTGTCTCTCTGTCTCTTTCTCTGTCTCTCTGTGTATGTATGTGGTGTGTGTGTGTGTGTGTGTGTGTGTGTGTGTGTGTGTATGCAGAGACCAGATGAGTGTTTAGAACCTTTGAAGATGGAGTTACAGGAAATTGTTAATCACCTAAAATGGCTTCTGAGAACCAAATGTGAGTCCTCTGGAAGAGCAGCAAGAGCTCTTGACTTCTGAGCCATCTCTTTAGCCGCTGCCTTTATCCTACCCTATCCTGTCCTGTCCTGTCCTAGCCTATCACATCATGTCCTATTCTTTCTCCCCTGCCCCCTCTCTCCTCACCTCACTTAATTTCTTAAATAGATTCAGAGAAGCAATCCTTTATATCCTAAAAGGGCTGCTAGTTTTACTGTACACACAATATGCTCCCCTGGGAACATATGATAAAATTTATTTCTGAGGTGTCAAACATGTGTCTGCTATGAAGTAAGATGGATTTATAAATGTTCATAAAAGAGAAAAAGAGGCACTCAGTGATTCATAAGAGACAGGCTGTTTGTATCAGAGTTCATGTCGGGGGTGGGGTTGGGGGAAAACCCCAAACAAGAGAAACACTTCTCAGCTTGCTGTGCACAAGGCTGAATGGGGTCTGGCTGCTCACCTGTGTGCCAGGTGTGATCTCGCTGTTTTTTTCTACCTTTTACGGCAATAGGAAAATTATAAGTCAGATAGACCAGGGTTCACATTATGCTCTCGGTTTCTGCAGCTTTGTTACTGTCTTCTTAGCTTTCTATTGCTGTGACCAAAAGCAACGTGGGGAGGAAAAAGCTTATTTCATTTTGCAGCTTGTATCCTATCATCCAGGGAAGTTGAACAGGCACTCTTGGCAGAAACCTGGAAGCAGGACCCGAAGCAGAAGCCACTAGGGAATACTGCTTACTGGCTTGCTTCTCATAGCCGGGCTTTCTTATAGTTCCCAGGACCACCAGCCTAGGGGCCATACCACCCTCAGTGAGCTAGGCCCACCCACATCAGTCGTCAATGAAGAAAACGCTCCATAGGCTTGCCCATAGGCCAATCTAGTGGAGGCATTTTCCCATTTGAGGTTATCTTTTCCAAAGTGGCTCTAGCTAGTGTGAAGTTGACATAAAATTAGCTGGCACAGTTACCACATAAGGTGAGTACTAAGGTGAATTTCCATAGTGCGGATAGTGGCACGGATAATATCAACCGTCCTGCCAAAGTGCTAGGGGCATCATTTCAGGCACAAAGTAGATACTCAATGCATCCTCTTAGCATGAATTTGGACCCAGAGTCCCTTGCAGAGATGAGGTGTGTCTGGTAGAGCAGAGTCAAGGAAATAGGAGTCTAGCCTGTGGTATGTAGAAACCATATTTTCCCTATAATTTCTGTCATTTTCCTTGGCAAGGACTGTGTGCCTTTCAAGTCTCTGGCGCCTGGCTCTGTTTATCTGCTCTCTCATCTCAGGAGCAGAGTCCAGGAAAGGGCCAGGCTTGTGAAGTTTAGCCTTCAGTGTTACTGGTAGTTGGGGTCTAGTCTGATGTTTCCAGGTTCTTGGGCCCTTATTTAAGGAATTGAAATAAAGAGTCACCCAGATCACAAAAGGGGCAAGATGATTTTATTCAATCCAACGGAATACAGCTCAGAAGGAGATGTGCTGCCAAGAGTGACAGAAGCCACGTGGACAAGGCTGCTCAAGGTCTCTGGCTATTGTTTAGAGCTTTATTTTAGATGGGGTGGGGTCAAGAGAACAAGGAATTTGGCTGCTAAAGGGCATAGCAAGGAAGTTCTCTGTTTTGATCGACAGGTCTGCATTATGTAAGCCTCAGTCTACTGAGCACGCCCCTTCCCGTTAGGCATCTGATTTTAATCATATATACAGCTGTGCATAGGCACAAGATGGTAAATAGAATATTCTCCCTCAAAGTTCACTTATAAGACACAGTTTATGCCCAGATTAGTTCAACACAGACCGACTCTCCCTCATACTGGGTCTATACCGGGAATATCTTTGACTAGAAATGGAAAAGGAATGGATTCCATTATGTAGAGAGAGCTGTGCGTGTCGCTCCATGCAGAAAGGAGTCCTAGACTACCAGGTACATTGTTCAGTAGAGAGGTGTGTACATTATATGCATGAAGGTCTAGGTTTTCCAAGTCAGAAGGGTGTGCATGGCCCAGTTGAGTGGAGTCCCAGGTTGCTGGGCTATTCCCCATGCTTGTTCAGCTCACCAGACTAGAGTGGGGCCTCTTCCCCTGGGGTCCTAGGCAGGCCTATTTTCTGCTGCTGTAATGAAATACTACGGCCAAGGCAACTTAGAGAAGAGTTTATTTGGGCCTGCAGTTCCAGAGAGGGGATCTGTAACGGCGGGGGAAGACATAGCAGCGGGAAGCTGAGAGATCTACAGGCATGAAGCAGAGAGTGAACTGGAAGTGGGGTGGGGCTATGAACTCCCAAAGGCTACCCTCAATCATGTATTTCTTTGAGCAAGGCTGCACCTTCCAGGGTTCCATAGCAGCACCCCCTCCCCCCGCCACCAAACTGCTCCCATCTGGGGACCAGGTGTTCAAATACACCAGCCTATGGGTGACAGCATTTGACTCTCCAGGCCCTCAGGTGACATCAAGAAAGAGGCTTTGAGATTTGAAGGTGGGGGCTAGGGGTGGAGCAGAAGGAGGCTCTGGACAGGCCTGGGTAGGGATCCCTGTTCCTGGAGATGTGTTGTGGGCGCCTATATGAGTTGGAGTTTCTCTGTGAGCCTCCGTCCCTTCCTCTGCAAATGAGGAGGGCCACTCCTACTGGAAGCATTGGGAGGGTCCTCTGAGGCAAGCATAGGAGGATGGGAGCCAGACCTTTCTCCTACTGTCTACCAAATGACTGATATCTTCATATCATTGCACCCCATGGACCTGGTAAGTTCCTGAGGCCCTCCCATGAGGTCCTCGGCAGGACATGTGGCTTCAGGGAAGCTGCGGCTGCCTTCAGGGGATCTCTGGTTCACAGGGACTGTTTGCTGAGTGCCATGCTCTGAGTTCTCGCTGTTTCAGTTATAAAACAGGATCACACGGGCCAGAGGCTTAAATGGCACAGCAGTTGCAAAGCATTGAACACAGAGTCCAGTCCAGCGCACTGGCTCAAAGAATGGGTTCTGGGCTCAAGTGGGGCTTGGATTCCATCTCCAGGATTTTCCAAATGTGTTAAGTTAGGAAATCGCTCAGGCTTTGGGCCTCAGTTTCTCCACCTGTAAAGGGAGGGCTTAGCCATACCCACTGCAGAGGGTGTTTCAGTAACACAGAGGCAACAGACAGGAAAGATCACAATGGCTGGCAGTCAACCAGAGCTATGTGGTAGGATGTGGCCTCCTCTGGGGCGTGGGACTCCATGTCCTTTAACTTTTCTGTCTGCCTGTCACTGCCACAAAATTGGACCTTAATCAGTTAGAGAAACATAATTGGATTTTAGTTAGACCACAGCAGGCTCTTTATCTTAAAAAGTGTTCTCTTTCTAGAAGGGGACATAGTAATTGAAAAGAGTGTGGACTGAGACCAAACATGGAATTCTGAGTCACACACAAGCCATGTGACCATGGACAAGTCACTTCCTCTCCACAGAGCACCTTCCTCCTTTACGGAATGGGAATAATTATGGCATCGCTGCTGGGCCCCTGTAGATGTGATGGGACTCTGGGGGGCTAAAGGCCCAGCCAAGCTCTCTTTGGCCTAGGGCCAGCTTCTCGAAGTCTGAAGCTTCCTGGCTCAAAAGCTTCCAAAGGAGCAAAGCTTTGGCTCAGGAGTGGTCAGTGTTTTCAGCTTGTTATGTAACTCAGCCCAGATTCCTGGCTCCTCTGCCCTCCTCTGGTGGTAGCAATCTAGCTTGCTCAAGAGTAAAGCAGAATTTTGGTTTTTGGTGCCTCAGGCTGGGCTACTTAGACGTGTGTGTGTGTGTGTGTGTGTGTGTGTGTGTGTGTGTGTGTGTATGTGTGTGTGTGGGGGACTTCATCTCTCTGACCACCAGCCTCCCATTTGGGGACTATACTTAACAGTGGTCCCTTCCTCAAATGGATCTTAGCTTTGTGCATGATGAACAGGGCTAGAATGAGATGACCACTGGTCATTCATTGCACAAATGTCTGCTGAGCATCTTCGATATGCTTTGTGCATAGTTATAAAATGTACAGACTCATCCCAGCCTTAGAAGGCTCTGGTCTAGTTGGAAGACTGACATAAATAATGACACCCAAAGTGGTAAGTGCTGTCTTAGTCTGTTTGGGGGTAGCTAGAACAAAGAGCACTTAATACAGTGGCACACACCAATAATCCCAGCACTCAGGAGGCAAAGGCAGGAGGATCTCTGTGAGACCAACTACTTAAGGCCAGCCTGGCCTACAGAGCCAATTCCAGACCACCCAGCGCTATGTAGTGAGGTCCTGTCTCAAAAGAAAGCATAGTACAACAAACATACACACACACACCACCTCTGCTGCTGCCGCCACCGCCACCACCACACCACCACCAAAAAGGCTGTATTCATTGCTTTTTGGCTAATTTTGATTGTCACTTAATAGAATCAGGAGTCCCTGAAAAAAAAAAAAAAAAGAGTCTCTGAGCTCATCTGTGAAGGGTTATCAATACTAGGTCAATTGAGGGAGGCAGCAGCATTTCATGCGGGCAGAGGGGTGCCGGAGCCCACAGAAAGAAGAAATCAAGCTGAGCACCAGTAACTACTACTCTCTGTTTCCCCACTGCAGAGACCATGTGACCAGCCACTTCCTGTTGCCCTTGCCAGCCACAGCTGGCTGTATCTCTCGCAACCACCAACCAGAATAAACACTTTCTCTCCCAAAAAGCATCTTGTCAGGTATTGGGTCACAGCCCAAGAAAAGTAACTCATACAGTGACTAAAACAAAAGGATCAAGGCTGGATAACTTTTTTTTTTTTTCTGGTTTTTGAGACAGGGTTTCTCTGTGTAGCCTTGGTTGTCCTGGACTCACTCTGTAGACCAGGCTGGCCTCAAACTCACAGTGATCCACCTGCCTCTGCCTCTCCAGTGCTGGGATTAAAGGCGTGCGCCACCATGCCTGTTGAGTCTGGGTAATTCATAATGAAGAGTTTTATTTAACTCACAGTCGTAAGTTCAAGGGCATGGGATTAACCTCTGTTTAGCTCATAATGGTGGGAGTGTGTGCAGAATAGATCATTCAGTGAGACACAAAGCTTATTCATAACAACTAACTTTTTTTGTTTTTGTTTTTTGTTTATTTGTTAGTTTTTCGAGACAGGGTTTCTCTGTGTAGCCTTAGCTGTCCTGGGTTCCCTTTGGAGACCAAGCTGGCCTCGAACTCATAGCAATCTGCCTGCCTCTGCCTCCCGAGTGCTGGGATTAAAGGCGTGCAGGCTCATAACAACTCTTAAGGGAACAAACAATGCAGAGAGAGAGAGAGAGAGAGAGAGAGAGAGAGAGAGACAGACAGACAGACAGAGACAGACAGACAGACAGAGACAGAGAGAGAGACAGAGAGAGAGAGACAAAGACAGAGAGACAGAGACAACAGAGAGAGAACAGAGAGAGACAGACAGAGAGACAGAGAGAAACAGACAAAGAGAGACAGAGAGACAGAGAGACAGAGAAAGACAGCGAGACAGAGACAGAGAAAGAGACAGAGAGAGACAGAGAAAGACAGAGAAAGAGAGAAAGACAGAGAGAGACAGAGACAGACAGACAGACAGACAAAGAGACAGAGAGAGAGACAGACACAGAGAGAGAGAGACAGGGAGAGAGAGAGAGACAGAGGGGGGAGGAATCCCATAAGAGGGCAGCACCCCAGTGACTTAATGGCTTTACACAAAGCCCACCTCTAAAGGTTCTACTGCTTCGCCTATCACCATGCTTATAACCAAGTCTCTAAATACAAAACCCTGGGGAACACCACACCACCAAAAAGACCCCTGGCTTACTGGCCAGCAAGGCTAGTCAATCAGTTGGTCCGTGTTTGTGATAAACCCTGCCTTAGAGAATAAAGTGGAGAGTGCAGTGATAGAGGAAGACACCCAACATTGACCTCAGACATCCACATGCATGCCCACACATATGAATACATGCATACAAATATAATGTATGGAGAGAGAGAGAGAGAGAGAGAGAGAGAGAGAGAGAGAGAGAGAGAGAGAGAAAGAATATAACAATTGCAGTGAAAGAGAAATGCCAAGTTGTAGAACAGATTGACTGGCCTCTCCCAGGAGGTCTTAGCTTGAGCTCACTGTGGACACAACTGTAACAGGAATCTGAGTATGATGGGGCATTGGGAGGGTTCTGGGTGGGACCAGGACTAGGATATAGAGGTAAGAAGCCTGTTGGCAAGGTCACTACTGTGGGGTCACCACCTGAAGAGGGGACCCAGGGATTACAGTGATGTCCACCTGAAAAGGGTATAGCATCACTCCTTGTGGGAAGGCTAGCCAGCTCCCCTGTGGTGCCTCCCACTGATGGAGCAGAAGGCAGCCATCCAAGCAAACCCAGCCGGGCCAGAATTCAGACCTAGACGGGAAGGCTATGACGGATTACACTGTCCTTGAAGTGTGAGGACCTCTAGAGGATGCTCTAGGTAGGAGGACAGATCCAGACGTATCAGCCTGCTAGAGGCACAGCTGTCTGCCACAGCCTGGTCCCCAGCACTAATGTCAGCCCTGAAGAGTCTTCATGGATAAGCATTCATTTCCCAGGAAAGCCCATCTTCCTGTGCGGGTTCATCAGTCCACACTGCAGAGCGCTGAGCGCCAGAGGCCTGTCGGTGCCTCCTGCTTCCTCTAGTGGTCCAATGGTGGTAGTCAGGGCTGTGGTGGAAGGAACTAGATTTGTTCCTTCCCCTCCTGCTTCCTGGATGCTCATAAGCTTTTCAAGGCGGAAACTATCCAGCCAGACTGCAATGGTTTGAATAGGAGTGGCCCCCATAGACTCATGTGTTTAAATGGTTGGCCCATAGGGAGTGGTATTATTGGAGGTGTGGCCTTGTTGGAGGAAGTGTGTCACTGCGGAGGTGGGCTTTGAGGTCTCATACATGCTCAAGCTCTGTCCAGTGTGACACACAGTCTCTTTCTACTGCCTATAGGCCAAGATGTAGAGCTCTCAGCTCCTTCTCCCACACCATGTCTGCTTAGATGCTGCCATGCTTCCTACCATGACAATAAAGGACTAAACCTCTGAAGCTATAAACCAGCCTCAATTAAATATTTTATTTTATAAGAGTTGTCTTAGTCATGAGGCTGGAGTCTCTTCACAGCAACAAGAACCCTAACTAAGACAATGACCATGAAAGACAAAAATGGCCTATGTCTGGGGTAGAGGCTGTGGAGGGGCAGTCATGGAAAGAGCTTCAGTGGCTCCAGAAACCCAAAGGTGAAGAATACACAGCACAGGAAGATACACTGCGATTCAGAGAGCCTTGTCCACTCTGGCCTGGCCTCCTGACAGCCCATTTTGCTAGGTTAATACTTTTGGCCAGGGTGTCATGGGGGAGCCCTGGGAGGAAGATACCCCTTGCCTCTCCTATCTAATGTGGGTGCTGGTGGCCTGGGAGTTAGGAGATCTAGCTCCAGTCCCACCCATGAGTCCTTGAGCTGCTACTGCAAAGAGACCTGGAACATGCAATTCCAGGCTTGTGCTCGGAGGCAGCGCAGTTAGGAGCAAGTGGGGAAGTTGCTGCGCACACACAGTTCTCATTTAAGTGGAATCTCAAATGCTTCCCACACGAGGCTGGAGACATGGCTCAGTTAGTAAAAGGACCTCCTGTAGAAGCACGCTGGCCTGAGTTGGGGTCCCCAATGCCCATGTGAAAAGCTGGGCATGGCAACATGTCTGGAACCCCAGTGCTATGAGGGTAGAGACAGAAAGATTCCTGGCTTGTTGGCCAGCAAAGCTAGCCAATCAGTTAGCTCCATGTTTGCGAGAGACGCTGCTGTAGTAAATAAAGTGGAGAGTGCAGTGATAGAGGAAACCAACCAACATCGACCTTAGGCCTCCACATGCATGCCCACACATGAGCACACATGCATACAAATATGTATATGCGCACGCGCGCACACACACACACACACACAATATTTCCATGATGGAGTGCTTTATTTAGAAGCTACTGAGTTCTCAGGAGGTAAAGGCCTTAATGGTAGAAGCAGGTCACTGGGGTGGGTCTTGAAGGGTCTGTCTGCCCCTGGACTGTGACTTGGGTCCACTTCTTCATTCGCCATGATATGAGCAACCCCTACCACACATGCCACAAGCTGAGCTCCACACCTTCCTTATCATTATGCACCGAAGAGCTCATGCACATGAAACCATGACCAAAAGAAATGTCCTCCACCTTGACTTGTTTCCGCCAGGTATTTTTGTCGCAGCGATATGAGAATAACGAAGGCGATCTTGCTATCAAGCTGTTGTGCGCTCAAGTTCTGCCTTGGAATGGGCAGAATTCTGCCCCCTTGTGGACACTGACTGAGTAGCTAGGCCCAAGTGTGATTAAATGCAAGGCCGACAGAATATCCTGGTCATAGTCTATGACTGCTACAGGCTACCCCAAGTCATCCTCAGCTGATGGCTGGACACAGCCTATTAGGGACATGCAGAAGTGCCTTCCTGGGGCTGACTGGTTCCTTACACTTTGTTCATGCCAGGAGAGAGAGCCTCTAAAATGCTGTAGCCACCCTCTGTATTCTGAGTTCCACTCATCTCATCAAGAGCTTGCTTCTAGCATCCATTAAGCTGCCTAACAAGCCACGGATTTCACCTCTGGAAACTCGTTTATTTTTAACAGTCATTATGCTAATCAGCAAAGCCTCTGCTGTTGATCCCCCATGAAGATAAACGGACCCCTTGTTGTGGTGGCTTCTGTGGTGGGGGAGGGGCGTCATGGAGGGGAGGATGGGGTGCACTTTGGGGACCATCAGCTCCAAGCAGCTGCCTGCCCTGGAGCATGTCACACTATATATTTTTCTTTCTTCCAAGGGATTGGTAAGTTTACTTCTGACATCATACTTGATGCCTTTTGACCAGCAACCTTGCTAGCATAATGAAGGGCACTCTACAGCCATGCTGAAGTCTCCTGCTCTGGACAAGAAGCCAGGCCAAGGCTGCCCTGAGCTCTCTGTGGATATTGGTCACTTTCTCCAATGGTAGTATCTGCCTTTGACCCCACACAGTCCTAAAACATGCATGATTGTACAATCAATCAGACATTCTCGGTTCAACAAGTCATCCATTTGTCCAGTACTCGTTTCTGTATTTTATGTATATGAAACACTTCGTTAGTGTTCATTTTCTGTCTATCTGCTAAGACCTCAAGCTTCATCCCCCAGGGTTCAGCACTCGGTAAATTCAATCATCTAGTGTCACAAATAGCAACATCTGCAGATGCTCAAGTCCCTTACATAAAATACTGTGGTATTTGCATAAAGGCAGCACAGACCTGCTACATACATTGCGTTACCTCTGGATAATAATACTTTTAGAATGTGGATGCTGTGTAAATCTTCGCTTTTCACTGTTTAGGAAACACAACCTTTACCACCCCCACCCCCACCACCCCCCCCCCCCGGCCCCAGACTATCTCTGATCCATGTTTATTGAATCTGTGGTTCTGCAGATGGGGGGGGGCACTGACTCTACTGAACCTCCACTTGAGGGACAAAATAGTGACACAAACGAACCTTCCATCACCATTGCTGTTCAGAAGAGAAAAGATATGGTTGTCAGGAAGGGAGGTAGGTGCCTCCTCCGGACTGCTGCCTGGAAGCCAGCCCTGGTCCTGCCAGAGCCTCTTGGCTCTTTGATCCTTCCAGGTAGTTCTGTGTCTTTCCAGAGAAGCTGAGTCAAGTGTGGGTTTCCTGTCACCTGCCTGAGGCCTGTGAGACCCATGATGATGAACCCCACTTAGCTGTGAGGCCTCACAGACTTCTCCCTTGGTCTAAGAATGGAAGGGGAAGGAGCTATGTTTCTGAAGAGCTGAGCCTTTTTAGGTTTTGTGGACAGAGTAGAAGCAAAGCAAAGGGAAGACAGAGAGACACAGGGAATCACAGCTCACGGCCATAGCTGAGCCCTGAACCCATCCATGCCAGGCATTACTAAGGCTTGGAAATCCAGGGCTAGTAGGAGCTCAGCCCCCTCTCTTGGGGACCTGTGAGTCCAGAAGGGGCCTCACATTCTTGCCCATGTCCTATGCTACTTGTGCTCAAGCTGTCCTGGAACACAGGTGGTCTCTGGACACTGCCTCAAGAGTGTATGTGGCCCATAAAACCTGAAATGCCAACACAACTGCCTTTATAGCAAAATCTTGTTGCCCATGGTGAGAAAATGGATAGCTAGGAGAAAAAGCAGAAGATGAGTGAGAGATCAAAGTATACACTTTATAGGCGGTGGTGGCAGCAGGGGAGGGAATCCTCCAACCCTTTTTTCTTGGGAAGGGGAGGGACTCCTCAAACTCCTTTTTCTAAATGCATTTATTGTTCTTTTTTATTTCTTAAGGTTTACTTATTTTATGTGTGTGGGTATTTTGCCTGTATATATGTGCACCACATGCATGCCTGGTGCCATGGAACTAGAGTTACATACAGTTGTGAGCTGCCATGTGAGTGCTGGGAATTGAACCCAGGGCCTCTAAAAGAGCAGCCAGTGATCCTAACCATGGAGCCATTTCCCCAGCCTCTTGAATCTCTTTTAAAAAATAATAAACTGAAGGCTGTTTCTGTGGTTTGAATGCCCTCATATTGAAATTCAGTTCCCACGGTGAAGTGTTTAGGAGGGTGATAGCTTAATCCAGTGACAACCTTTGTGGGCCAATCTTCGGGACATAGGTAAGGTTGTGTGAGGTCATCTAGACTGGTCCCTAGTCCAGCAGAACTATGGCTTTCTAAGAAGAGGAAGAGAGACCTGAGCCAGGACAGACGGGTCTCACTGTGTGTGGCTGTGATCTGAGTCTGGAGTCACCAGTCAGAAAGCCCAAACTAGGGATTTCCTCTTGACCTTGGACTTTTTCAGCTTTCAGAGCTGTAAGGAATAAATTTCTTTCCTATATAAATTGTCCAGCTGTAGTGTTCAAATATAGTAACAGAAAAAGGATTACGATGCCTCAGTTCCCACAAATATTTACATTTGTTATCTTTCACCATGACAAAAATCCCACAGTTAATGGTTCAGTCCTTCCGGAGAAGGCCTGTTTTCAAGTCTCTCCGTGGGAAGCTTAATTCCTGTTCACTTCACTCCCTTGACCTCAAAGGAGATAAACAACAGGGCAGGAGAGACCTAGAAGCCGGAAGCAGGGAGCAGGGAGCAGAGAGGCTGGTCCTTAATGGGTGAAAAGTATCTGAAAGAGGCATATGTGTTAGCAGAAGCGGCTGTGGTGGTTGAGAAACTGGGCTGGGGTTCTTCTCATAGCTCGCCTGGGGCGTCTGAAGAGTAAGACCACACTTAGGACCAAAGGTGTCCCTCACCAGGAGTCAAGCTGGGGTTTCTTCTCCCATTCTAGACTTGGGTAGTATCTGATCTTGGCGTGTACCCCCCCCCCCCTGTGTGTGTGTGTCTTTCTGTCTCTCTGTGTCTTTCTCTCTGTCTCTCTTTCTCTCTGTCTCTCTCTCTCTCTGTCTCTCTCCTGTCTGTCTGTCTGTCTGTCTGTCTCTCTCTCTCTCTCTCTCTCTCTCTCTCTCTGTCTGTCTGTCTCTCTCTGTAGTCATTTTATGTTGTAATGACCAGAATGGCCCTATCCATTTGTATTTTATAGAGAGGGAGAAGTGAGTGATAAAACACATACAATATGGGGCATCCCATTTAAGAAAAAGATTTCATGTGGTACATATACACTATGGAATACTACTCAGCTATTAAAAACAAGGAATTCCCGAAATTTGTGGATAAATGGATTGAGCTAGAAATGATCATAATGAGTGAGTTAACCCAGAAGCAGAAAGACTCAAATGGTATATACTCACTTATATCTGCATACTAGCCCAAGGGACATGTCCCACGAAAGCCTCCACTTACCAGGAAACTGGGACAGAGGGGAAGGCATCCTATTGGGACTCTAAATGAGAGATGCATGGGAGAATAGCAAAATAAAAGGATACAGAGGGTCCTAGAAACCTACAAGTAGAACAATATGATAGGCAGATTTGGGCCCAGGGGTCCCACTCAAACTAAGGCACCAGCCAAGGACAATACAGGAGGTAAACTTTAAACCCCTTCCCAGATCTAGCCAATGGTCAGAATATTCTCCACAGTTGAGTGGAGAGTGTGATATGACTTTCTCATGTACTATGGTGCCTCACATTTGACCATGTCCCCTGGAGGGGGAGACCTGGTGGCACTCAGAGGAAGGACAGCAGGTAGCCAAGAAGAGACTTGATACCCTATGAGAATATATAGGGGGAGGTAATCCCCCTCAGGAACAGTCATAGGGGAGGGGAATAATGGGAAAATGGGGGAGGGGGAATGGGAGGATACAAGGGATGGGATAAACATTGAGATGTAACAAGAATAAATTAATAAAGAGAAAGGATTCAAGAATAAAAAAAAAAGAAAAAGATTTCAACATTATAAAAAAATAGGTGCACATAATGAATATTTAGAATTTTTAAAAATTCAAAATGTTTTGATATTTAAAACAAAAATGGCAAAGACTATAAATAGCACAAAGCCAAATAAGTAATGTATGTTCATTAAGTTCCTCACACCTTCCTACCTTTGTGTGTATGTATGTGTTTGTGTGTGCAGCTGCATAGACACATGTGGAGTACATATTTTTTTCTCAACTATTCTCTGACGTCTTCTTTGAGGCAGGGTCTCTCACTGAGCCTGGTGTTTGTTGGTTCAGCTAGACTAGCTAGCTACCAAGCCCTAGGAGTGTGCTACCTAGAGCTGGTACTACAGACAAATGTTCTGTCTAGCTTTTTTGTGGGGGTTCTGGGGATCAAACTCAGTCCTCAGGCTTGCATCTCCCCAGCCCATGTCCTTTTCTTATACGTTCTTGATTCTACTGGTTTTCATCCTATTTTGATATTTTCTACATAGGTAAAAGACCGCTAGGCCACCTTTTCTTGCCATGCTACTGGCTGACATGTGCTTTGTACTGTGTTAAAGTGTATAGAACACGTGACTTCACACACATCCGTGGCTAAGAAGTTTCAGTAAACTCTATTTTGTATTTTTCCATCACAAAAGATAATCTATAATGTATGAATACTGGTTAGTGATGTGTTAATGGGGATTTCCGCCTCTGCAACTGGAAAATAATTTTGACTTATAGTGGTGAGAATAAACTATAATACTGTGTCTGAGGATTGATTTCCTTGTCTAATCTCAAGATATCAGTCTCTGTCCACTTCCGATTTTGTTTGTACTCTATGACCCACACATTTCTGGTCCCCAATACCAGGATACACACTGAAATGCTTCATCACACCCCAGGCTGTGCTTGTTTAGGGCCGTGATGAGGCAAGTTAGCAGGGCAATAAAGCTATTCCTGGAAGCCGCCAGTAGGCCTGGGTGGGTAGCAGCACAAGGAAGGGACAATGAGCTACAACTGTATATCACACTGGGCTCAAACAATGTCCCCAAGCCATCTTTCCCCATAGGCCCCCTGTTGCAGGGTAAGAGCATCAGAAGAGAGGTACAAGCAGGCAGAGCTGTCATCCTGGTTGTAGCCGGAATGCATTACTGTCCCCAGATGTCTGTCATCCAAAGAACTCATGGACTGTGTTCTGCCCACGTTATTATCCAGTACTGACACAAGTGGACACAAGGATGGAGCCCCAAAGCACTGTGCAGGTGAAGATGCTGAAGATGCCTAGGTACAAAGGCTATGAGGCTCTGGCTGTAAATGGGAGTGATGAACACCTCTCTGAGATAGGAGAATTCTGGAATCAGAGGACTGTGCTGGTTTTATGACTGTGAATATGATTTTTAAAAAATTACTGCTCTCTCTCTCTCTCTCTCTCTCCTCTCTCTCTCTCTCTCTCTCTCTCTCTCTCTCTCTCTCTCTCTGTGTGTGTGTGTGTGTGTGTATTGGCTAGTTTTATATTTTGACACAAGCTAGAGTCATTTTGGAAAAGGGAACCTTAATTGAGAAAAGGTTTCCATGAGATTGGCCTGTGGGAAAGCCTGTGGTGTGTTTTCATGCTTGGTGTGGTGGGCCTAGCTCGCTGTGGGTGCTGCCGCCCCTGCCACTCCAGGTCTAGTGGTCCTGGCTACTATGAGAAAGCCATGAGGAGCAAGCCATTAAGCAGCGCTCCTCTATGGCCTCTGCTTCAGTTCCTACCTCGAGGTTCCTCCCTTGAGTGCCTGCTCTGACTTCCCTTTTTCATATAGCATAACCTAAGAGTTATAAGATGAAAGAAACAGTTGGCTCCCCAAGTTGCTTTTGGTCATGGTGTAACCCAAACCCAAGACAATGTAAAAGGATGATTCTTACACGAATAGCTTCTCAATAGAAATGTCATTTAAAAAGAGAACCAGATAAACACGTTGCTTGGATCCCTCCTCATGGCACATATTCCTCTTTAACGCATATGTGCATCAGTTATGCATCGGTGGCAATGCTGTGTTACAAGCCAAGCACAAAACCTCAGCGCATGTGCATCAGTTATGCATCGGTGGCAATGCTGTGTAACAAGCCAAGCACAAAACCTCAGCGCTACACTGCTACACTAAGTAGGTATTTGGCGCATGAGTCTTGGACTTTGATTGGTAGCTCTGATTTCAGTTAGTCTCACTTTTAATGGTTTGTTTGTCCATGGAGCAGTAAAGGTTTGGGTGATCTCAGCTGGGACAAAGGAGATGATTTGGTTCTGTACTTAATGAGCTCGCCTCTAGCATCATGGGTATGTTTTCATAGAGAAGGCAGTGAACAAAAGAGAGAGAAAATAAACATATGCAGTGGAAATACACTTTCCCAAGGTTATCCTTGCACTGTGTGTGTGCATGTGCACACATGAAGGTGAGTGCAAGCATGTGTGTGTGCCTATATGCAGAGGCTAGAGGCTAACCTTGAGTGTCATTCCTCTGGAGCCTTCCACCTTTGTTTGATACAGGGTCTCTCCCAGGCCTAGAATTTTCCCCAGTAGGCTAGGCTATCTTCCTGGGAGCTCCAGGGATCCACTTGTCTCTGCCTCCCATCTCGCCATCATTGGAATTTGGGATTCTAAGCACAAGCCACCATGCCCAGTGTTTTATGAGGGTTCTGTGGATCTGAGCTCGGGCGCCACACTTGCGAAGCAAAAGCTTTACAGTCTCACCCATTTCCCTAGCCCTGTGCTTGCTAATTCTGTGTGGGCCAGAACATGATCACACAGCCAAGGCCAGGTTCAGTGGCTAAGGAAACAGAGTGACATCTTAAGAGGAGAGAGACTCCAAAGCCACATGTCAAAAGAAGCCATTTGTTTCCATGGACATGCAGGTATGTGCCTGCTTGTGTGATTGCAGCTGTGTCTGTGTGTGAGCACGAGTGTGCATAGACATGAATGTGTGCACATGCATATATGGCTGCTGTGTGTATACACATGCTCCATTGTTTGTATGAGCAAGTTCTAGAAGCTCTTTTGTTTGAGTGTCTGTAGGCCTGAGCCTTCCTGAGTAGGCATCTGGCTTAATGGACCAATACATGTATTCCCTGAGCCAATGGTATTCTGGGGGGTCTTTGGGTCTGTTTAGCCAAATAGGCAACTGTTACAGAAACAAGGATACAGGCTTTGAAATCAGAACCAAGAACCAGCTCTGCCACCAGCTGGCTAGGCAGGTGACCCCAGCCCCAGATTTCTGACCTATGAAATGGAAACACCACTCCCCACGTTCCTTAAGAGTGTGCCAGGAAGTGACACACCACATGGAAGGCCTTGGAGTATCCAATGCACTAGGATGTGGTTAATTGTGAAGACTGAGTGGGGGTGGCAGTGATTTCCTCCTCCTGACTCTGCTCTCTGCCCCACATGCTTGACCCCTTTCCAGAAGCTGAAACTGAAAACTGAAAGCAGCTTCAAGTCTCTTAGTGTGTTGTCATGGCAACTGCCTCCTGCTCATGGCCCTGTCGCCCCCTCCCTGTGGGGTTGAGGTGAGGAGGAGGAATGGACTCACCAGAAGTCCCCCTTCTTCTGAGGATGTGAGAGGTTGGTCCCTGTCATTGTGGTAGCCACCCTGCTCCTCCCACTGCTCTTCAGTAGCATCTCAGGGATACAAGGATAGTCTACTCAGGGCAGCCTTAGCTGATGCAGATTCCAGAGCCTCGCTGAGAAAGTGGAATCAGGTCTGAGGTGGGAGGGGGACAATGCCTGCACAGTTTCAAGTCTCCCCTCAGGAGACTAAAGAATAGGGGCATCCCTGCAACTACACCCACAGAAATCTTGCAGGTGTCTGAGGGTACAGGAGCTGGAATGACCCAATCACAGATCCTGCTGGGTCTGTAACCTGTCACTTCATCCGCTGACTCATGCCTTCACTTACTCACAGATGTGTTTGCTTATCCATTCAATTACAGACTCTCCCGTTCACATTTAAATAACCATGCCTTCCTCTATTTACTCGCTGCTCTGAGCAAACATTCATTACTGCCTGAGCTCTCAGAGACAGGGAGATCATTAAGGCATAGCCCCTGCTGCCTTACAGGGGGTTCCAGGGTGGGGTTTTCTAACTGTTGAGGAAGAAGATGAAGAAGGAGGAGGAGGAGAAGGAGGAGGAGGAGAAGGAGGAGAAGAAGCCACCCATGGGTAGATTGGCAATTTATTCTTAGGGAAACAGTTGACTGTAAGAGAAATAGTATGTGTATAGTAACACAGTATGGTCTGGGGCATGGGGCCAGGGGCCAGTACCCACCTCTAGCTCTCGAGGGGGGTCATTTCGAGGACCCTGACAGACACCCTGAATCTATGGGTGCAGGTCCTCTTTATGAAGTGATACAGTGCTTGCACAGAGCTTATCTATGCAAGGCCAGCAGAGCCCAGTCCCTCTACCAAGATGACGCCAAGGGGATATTCAGACCCAGCTACAGTGAGTTGAAAGTCAGCCTGGCCTACAATGAGACATTTAAACGAGACGTTTAAATGAGAAAAGAAGTGAAGTCCATTTCCTCTATGGTCTGGAACTCCAAGGCTGCTTGCTGACTGTTTGTGGCTGAGGTAGACACACAGGGTACCACACAGACTGGATGGACTATGAACATGGAAGCCAGTCATGTCACACCACAGTCCAGATTGTTCCCTGCTACGGCCTCCGAGCTCTCTCCCTTGTGTTGCAACCCACAAGGTCCTCTGTGATGTGATTACTCTGCCCCCTGCCATATTGGTCCTGGCTTACTCTGCTTTGGCCATGCCATCCTGAGAGGCCCCTTGCTTTCATGCTTCTGCCACAAATACCATTCCTCTGTGAATCCCTGTGGTTTCCCTACACACCACTCTGGCTCAGATATGACCTTTGCAATGAGGTGATTCTCTGTAGCTAGCTTTAAGTGCTCCCCTCAAATACTTGGCTCCCCCTTAAATACCTGGCTTCCCTGCTTCAGGAAATCCCCCCAACAGGACACATGTTCCAGGTCTCTCATGTGCGGGGTACCAGAGAGAGCTTCTGGGACAGGCATCTTTGTACTCTTTCTTCCCAAGTCCCAGGGTTCGTACACTCAGCACAGAAGGGTCACAACAAACACCGTGGAGTGAGCCCAGAGCTTAAGCCCCCAAGCCTCTGCCTATACCTGCGGGCTCATCCTAGGAGTAGGAGACAGAAAACATCTGGCCCAGAGTCACACAGCTGCTGGATACAACCAGGAGGTTGCTGCAGTAAAGCTGGTCTTCCTGCCAGGAGGTTTATCACTGTCCTCTGAGACCTCTGTATTCTTTTCCCTGCCTGGCATAGTCAGTCTTCAGCTAATGCTGGAGGATGGTCAGCAGTGTCTGTTCTCGGGCCACAGTGCCCCCTGCTGGCACATGGCTGACTCACAGGGAAATTGGTAGAAGCTCAGCTTAGCCTTGAGACCCAGGAAGAGCTGAAGGGCAGAAATAGGGGCTCCAGTGTTGGCCCAAGGTCCAGTTTCTGCCCAGGTCACTCCCTAGTTATGTGATACCCACCAAGCATCTGTGTTCAGATGGGTGGCTCATCTGTAACAAAAAATGACAGCGGGGATAAGTGACTCTCCAATGTCACCTCCTGGGGAAGCCAAGCCCTCCCAGGTTGCTCTCCCACCTCCCACTAGGCCATCCACTAACTACCCTTTCATCTTGTCTTATTGTTTCTTTGTAGCACATACCCTACCCCAGACATTTCAACAGTTCTTCCCATCTCTTCCACAAAACACCAGCTCCATCACGGGACAGGTTTTGTTCACTGTACCACGACGAGCCTTGGCAGTGCCCGCCACGGAGCAGGGCCTGAGCAAACACACATCTGCCAAACACAACACTAACAACAGGCACACACTAAGTGCTCCACATGCTGCTGCACTTGCCGTGCACTCACATGTTCTCTTGTCTTTAGGTTTTTTTTTTTTTTTCCTCATCTCTTAACTGAGTCAGAGTAATATGGTGATAAGTCACACAATAGGAAATCTCCCATTCTAAGGATGTCAGCGGGTCACTGTCACCTTGACAGGGCCTAGAATCACCAGAGACACAGCTCTGGGCGTGTTTGGAAGATTCTAGGTTATGTTAATTGAGGTAATTAACATAACTTAGACATCCTGCATGTGGGCAGCACTGGGGCTGGGAATCCCGGCTTGAATAAGAAGCAGAAAGAGAGCTGAATGCCACCGTCCACCTCTCTCTGCTTCTTGACAGCAGATGGGATGTGACCAGCCATGTCATGCTCCTGCCACTGAGCACCTTTGAGCTGTGACCTTTGAACTGTGATGCAAATAACCCTTCCTTAAGTTGCTTTTGTCAGGGTCTTTTTTTTTTTTTTTTTTTAATCACAGCAACGGGAAGTGACTGACAGCCCTGTGCAGCCACAACCAGCACTTTCTCTAGCCTGTTTTCTTCCGACAAAAATGAAGGACTTCTTGTGGTGTCCTTGACTCCTCCGGCTTCCTCTGTCCTTCCCTTAACTCTTCCACAAGACTCCCTGAGTTCTGCCTAGTGTTTGGCTGTGGGTTTCCATTATCTGCTGGACGAAGCCTCTCAGAGGACAGTTATGCTAGGTTCCTGTCTACGAGAATAGCAGAGTATCATTAATAGTGTCAGGGCTTGGTTCTCTCCCATAGGGCGGGTCTCAAGTTGACCCATTGGTTGGCCATTCCCTCAATCTCTGCTCCATCTTTTATCCCTGCACATCTCATAGGCAGGACAAACTTTGGGTCAAAGGTTTTGTGGGTGGGTTTCCAGCTAACCTGGACCCATGGAGGCTTACCTCTAAAGAACATGCATGGACTGGTCCTAGGCCCCCTACACATATGAAGCTGATGGGCTGCTTGGTCCTCAAGTGGGCCGCCCCCCCCCCCCATAAAAATTATCTTTGACTTGGACTCTGTTTCCCCCGAGGGATCCTGTTTCCCTAGCAGGGCTGCTTTGTCTTGCTTCAGTGAAAGAGGAAGTGCTTAGTCCTGATGGAACCGGGTGTTCAATGCCGTGGTGGCTTCGTACCCCAGGAGGGGAGGTGATATGTGGGAAGTGGTTAGGAGGGTAGGACTGGGAGGAGAGGAGGGAGTGGAGTTGCAATTGGGATATAAAATGAACAAATGATTTGTTTTATATATGTTAATTAAAACTGCCTCCCAAGTGCTGGGATTAAAGGTCTGCGCCACCACGCCTGCCCTTCCCAAATTCTTTTCTTTCAATTTCTTCCTTTTAAGTGTAAGTATGTGCAAATGTATAAATAAAACCAGATGAGTCCAGAAAAAAATGAAGGTCTATCTCTGTCCCGACCCCCCCCCCCCCGCCGCCTCCCCCAACTCTGTCCTTCCACCTCTTAACGAACCCACTGCTCATCTGGTCTCTATGAAGCTGACTCCTCGAGAGACCTCCTGTAACGGGAGTCTGCTTTTCTTGAAATCTTTTTTACATACAAAGGAAGTAGGTTCTGTAGTGCCACATGAGGGTTGGATGAGATCAACGCGGGTATGAACCAGCATATTCACAGAGGACCCTGAACAGGTCAGTTCCTGGCCTCATTGTCTCTGGGGTTGCTATACACTTCGTGGACACCAGGTGGCAGCCCTGTGCCACGAAAGCATTCTTTGCTGCACCCGGCAGAGGGAGCCTGAAGACTACCAGACTACAGGGAGTGACTAGGACTTTGGAGCTTCAGTGGTAGCAGGAGAGGATTTTTGAGAAGGCTCTTGGGAGCAGATCAGTGGAGCCCAGGTCTTTCACGGCTCCAAGTCTGTCTGGACTTTGAGACCTGATGGAAGAGGAAAGGAACCAGGACCACGGAAGCTGTGGATGGATATGCACAGCTTTGCTCTGTGGCGTTTTATGAGCGTCATTTCACCCTTCTGAACCACCACATTTACATCTGTATAATGGATCCTCTGCAGAGCCACAGGGAGAGTAAGCCAAAGGCACACTAAAGCTTCAGGCACTCGGTGAGCCTTCTGTCTTCACTGACACCACAGAGGAGGGGTGGCATCCCACTGCAGTCACCACTGTGAGATCAGGAAAGACCACCCCAGCCCCTGCTTATTGTGATCTCATGGGCCTCTGTAGTGCCTGGCAAATGCCAATGGTTAGCATGAATTCTGCACTCCCCATGCCCATCTCTGGAGCCTTCTGCCACCTGCCTCTCAGTGCCAGCTGCTTCCTAGAGCTCCTTCGTCTTCTAAACAGAGGTGTTTAGGCTGGTGTAGTGACCGTCCTCATTTTTTTTTCAGAGTCCTCCCTGGCTTCAGAAATCAGTTTTTATTGAGTACAGACATTTAAGAAGTGTGTTAGTTAGAGTTTTGTGTGTATGTGTGAGGGGGGGAGGGAACTTGACACAAGCTAGAATGACGTAGGAAGAAGGAACCTCAAATGCGCTCATCAGGCTAGCCTGTGGGGCAGCATCTTGACCAATGAGAGATGTGGGAGGGTCCAACCCACTTGTGATTTGTCCTGTCCAGGGCTGCATAAGAAAACAAGCTGAGCCAGTAAGCTACATGCTTCCATCATCTCTGCTGTAGTTCCTGCCCTGACATGAGAGGCCACTGCTGTACGCTGAAATAAACCCTTTTCTCCTTCAACTCGCTTTTGGTTCTGCTGTTTATCAGAGAAACAGAGGCTTAAGTAAGACAAGAAGCCAGACACAAAAAGGCCACAGGCTGCTCTATTACATTCAGATGACATATCAAGAAGGGGTGAATCCAGGGGGCAGTGGCTGCCAGGAAGGGGATAGGAGGCCTTTGCGTTTCCTCTCAGTGATGACAGTGCTGTGCAGGCTGAGGTAGTGGGCTGTAGGCAGCTGGGACTAGACCAAGTGCTGCTGAAGGGCTCCACTTTCAAACCCTTGATTTTGTGATGTGAGTTTCAACTGATTTAGAAGAAGTAAGTCTGATTAAAGGATGCCCTTGCCACTGAGACCTCAATAAAGAACGAGGCCAGGAACAGTGGCTTCCAACATTGCTACCCAAGGATTAAGGTGCTTTCTTGTTGTTTTTCTTCTAGCAGTAGAGCAAGGAGCAGCACCCACCTGTTCCTGCGCCCGTTTACTAATTCCCTCCTCTGCTCAGCTTCCCACAGTTAACTGCTAACTTTCCTTCTCCCCCATTCACCAGTGCATCAGCCCACACACTCCCCAGTCTATCTGTCCCACTCACCTACCACCTACCCTCTCCTGTCCACTCATCCACCTGCCTCCTAACCCATTCATCCACTTATCCATCCACTCATCTATTCATCTACACATCCTCCATTTACTGGGCCACCCACCTACCCGTTCACTGACTCATCCGTCCACCCGCTCACTCACCCACACATCTATCTGTCCAGATACCCATCTGTGCTAGCTAACATTAACTGTCAACTTGACACAGTCCGGAGTCATCTGAGAGGAAGGCCTCAATTCAAAGAACTGGCTAGATCAGTCTGACTTGTGTCTGCGGGGAATTTTTATGCAAATTTGCTAATTGATGCAGGAGGGCCTGCGTACCCTGAGCAGCACCATCTATAAGCAGGTGGTACTAGGCCATATAGAAAAGGCAGCTAAGCATGGGACTATGAACACTCCAGGGAGTAAGCAAGCAAGCGGCATTCCTCCATGATCTCTGCTTTAAGCTTCTGCCTCTAGGTTCCTGCATTAAATATAAGCTGAAAATAATCCCTTTCATTCCCAGGTCGCTTTGGGTCATGGCGTTTATCATAGTAAGAGAGGGCAAACTAGAATACCATGCATCCATGCATCCATGCATCCATGCATCCATGCATCCATGCATCCATCCATCCATCCATCTGTCCGTCCATCCATCTGTCCGTCCATCTGTCCGTCCATCCATCCACTCTCTCTCCATATTCATCTACATACCATTCCATCCACTCGCCCATCCATTCTCTTTGTTTGTTTTGTTTTTCGAGACAGGGTTTCTCTGTGTAGCCTTGGCTGTCCTGGACTCACTTTGTAGACCAGGCTGGCCTCGAACTCACAGCGATCCGCCTGCCTCTGCCTCCCGAGTGCTGGGATTAAAGGCGTGTGCCACCACGCCCAGCAGGCCATCCATTCTTTATCCCCTTCTTACCCCAACTCAGGCTCCATGTTGCAGGAATCCTATGTCCAGAGGAGACTGGCTCTTTCTTAGGTAATTATAGCCCAGGAGCACTTAGGGGGCTGGGGACATTAGCAGGGCTCTCACTGGTCCAGGTGTTGAGGGAGTATCAGGTTTCCTCAGATAAGAAATGGTTAATTCAGACAGAAAGGTTACCTGAAGCCAAGCCTAGTGGCTTCAGGTGGAGGAGGAGAAGGAAGGACTCCCATGGAGAGGGACCCCATGGTCAAAAGCTCAGGTGAGGGCTAGAGAGACAGCCCTGATTTCATATCCGCAGCACCCATGTAAATGATGGGTGCCATGGTGCTGAGGAAATGGAGGTGGGTAGATCTCTGGAGCTTGCTGGCTCTGGGTTCAGTAAGAGACCTTGCCTCAAAAAAGATAATGTGGAGAAAGAACTGCAGTGGCAGATGTTCAAAGCCAGCCTCTGACCTCTATGTGTGTATGCACTGGCAAGCACACCACCCCCAACACCCCACCACTACCCAAAACAAAACAAAAGCTCAGGCAGCAGAGTACCCAAAGCACAAAGCAGCAGAGTAGTTGAAGCTGGGCGTGTGTAGGGATCACGCTGTGCCCACAACAGCATGGACTTGGTGGGGACCTGATGGGGACCATGGGAGAATTTTAGTTCTGAAAGCAACATGGTAGCCAGGCGTCGTGGTGCATGCCTTTAATCCCAGCACTTGGGAGGCAGAGACAGGAGGATTGCTGTGAGTTCAAGGCCAGCCTGGTCTACAAATCAAGTCCAGGACAGCCAAGGCCACACAGAGAAATCCTGTCTCTAAAAACAAACAAACAAACAAAACAAAACAAAACAAAAAAAAACAAAAAAAAAAAAAAAAAAAAAAAAAAAAGAAAGAAAGAAAAGAAAGAAAGAAAGAAAGAAAAGAAAGAAAGAAAGAAAGAAAGAAAACATGGTCAGGTCTGCATTTCAGGTCAATTCTTCTTGGGGAGTGAGGAGGTTGGTGGGGTAGGAGGCCAGGAGAGAGAGACACCCCTCCCCTATCCCTCCCTCCTCCTTCCCTCCCTCCCCCCTCCCCTGCATGTCCTACAGGGCTAAGCTGGTCTAGCAATGTGTGTTCTCACTCTATCCACCTCTAACTCTTAGGAAGGGGGCCAGTTTCTCTGCCTTGAAGCCAAGCCTAAGCCTGCTGGGCCCTGCTAGGATCTGATGCCCAGGGCACCCTGCCCCTCACTTCCCATAAAGTACTGGCTGCCCCATGGGCTCTGGGATGGCATAGATGAGGGGAAGGCAGCATGTCTAGTCTAGAAACCCTTCTTCTGGGGCCTGCCACCGTCCCTCCCCACGCACTCTGTCCTACACACCGTCTTTGGTTCTGCTGCTCAAGAAAGCAATGGGAGGGGGTTCCACTCTCCTCTTACTGGCCAAGAAGGCAGCAGACTTAAGCTTGAGCTCCTCTGTCTTAGCCAGGACCCGACTCATCTGACTCTGATGGCCACACCCTTTGTAGTCACATTCTTTAAAATGATCACTGCAAAGTTCAGTGCCTACTATTTTCATATCTACACCCCATGCCAGAAGCTGGATGAAAGGATGGCTGAGCAGGTGGGCAATGGGGTCACAAGACCTGGGGGGGAATCATGGCTCACTCCCTGCTAAGTGCTGTGTGACCTTTTGCAAGTAAGTCAGCCTCTCTGTGCCTCTTAGTGAACCTACCTAAAGAGATAACCCAAGGGGCTAGGACATGAGATATTGGGTTCATTTATTTAATGCGAAGTGACTCTGAAGTGGAATAACAGCTGGCACTTCATGAGTGTAGGCCACACAGCTGACACTATTCTCACCCAGTGCTTAATTTGAGAGTCCTCAATGCATCCCAGGAAGCAAGAGTATCCGGTAGCTTTCACCATTAAAGCAAAACACCTGACATGGGCTTATGGACTAAGTGGTCAGGTTTCTTTTTGGCTCACAGTTTGGGAGGTTCAAGGGCATGATTGGCAGCCCATCAAATGGGGGAAGAGAGAGGTAGAGAGGGAGGGAGGGAAGGATGGAGAGAGAGAGAGAGAGAGAGACTGAGACTAACTTAGGAATGCCTTGTGCTGAAAAGCAAGCAATGACTCCTCATGTGGGCCTTCAAGATCCATGTAAGCTGTTTCCATGTTCTGGCTATTATGAATAAGGCTGCTATGAACATGGTTGAGCAAATTTTCTTGTTGTGTGCTGGAGCATCTTCTGGGTATATTCCAAGGAGTGGAATAGCTGGGTCTTGAGGAAGCCCTATTCCCAGTTTTCTGAGATAGCACCAGATAGATTTCCAAAGTGGTTGTACTAGTTTGCATTCCCACCAGCAATGAAGGAGTGTTCCTCTCTCTCCACATCCTCACCAGCATGTGGTGTCACTTGAATTTTTGATCTTAGCCATTCTGATGGGTGTAAGATGGAATCTCAGAGTTGTTTTGATTTGCATTTCCCTGATGACTAAGGAGGTTGAGCATTTCTTTAAGTGTTTCTCAGCCATTTGATACTCCTCTGT
The DNA here is from genome assembly GCF_903995435.1 of Acomys russatus. Lineage (NCBI taxonomy): Eukaryota > Metazoa > Chordata > Mammalia > Rodentia > Muridae > Acomys > Acomys russatus. The sequence continues at coordinate 41,915,107 of NC_067149.1, read as the reverse complement.
TGAGAATTCTCTGTTTAGTTCCAAGCCCCATTTCTCAATTGGGTTATTCGGTTTGGTGGTGTTTAATTTCTTGAGTTCTTTATATATTTTGGATATTAGACCTTTGTCAGATGTAGGGTTGGTGAAGATCTTTTCCCAGTCTGTAGGCTGTCGCTTTGTTCTCTTGACAGTGTCTCCTGCCCTGCAGAAGCTTTTCAGTCTCATGAGGTCCCATTTATTAATGGGGAGACCAGGTGGCACTCAGAGGAAGAACAGCAGGTTGCCAAGAAGAGACTTGACACCCTATGAGCATATATAGGGGGAGGTAATCCCCCTCAGGAACAGTCATAGGGGAGGGGAATAAGGGGAAAATGGGAGGGAGGGAAGAATGGGAGGATACAAGGGATGGGATAAACATTGAGATGTAACAAGAATAAATTAAAAAAATAATTTTTAAAAAAGATCCATGTAAGCAAGATGGCTTCTTGACATCTGCGTGTTCACAGGGAGTCACCTGCTGACCTCTGCATGAAGGCGTGCGAATCATTCACCTCAAGCCTATCTGAATATGGATGGCACCAGGCCTATCTCACATCTTTGCAAGAATAAAGGCCCACAGATGAGTAACAGAGGCATCTTTTTAGCCTCTTTCTACTCAGCTACCAGGGTCCTTCCTAGACTTTCAAAGGGCATCCGAAGGCCTCTAGTGACCATCCTGAAGAAGTGGGGCCACAGAGACTCATGGAAAGACCATTCCAATAAAGACACCACACACACACCCCAAACAGAGATTGTATCCATCTCATTGAAACTGGATTGTCTCCTCAAGCAATAAGGTTTTTGAACTGCCTTGTAAATGAGAACTAAGTCAATAACCAACCAGTCCTCCCTGTGACCACACCCCAACTCTACCTCATGTCAGTGAAGATGACGATGACAAACCTGGGTCACCAAAGCCCTTTGCTCCTCTTCTCAGCATAGCCACCCTGATGACATTGCCTTGAGCTATTCTCAGCTCTTTGATTGGCACAATGGGTTGGAGATCCAGCCTCTGAAGGCCAAGCCTTCAACACAAGTGTCATTGTCACCTCTAATTTACAGATGGGGAAGCTGAAGCTCACAAGGACAATTAAGCTGTCCTAAGTGGCATGGGGGAAGGGGGCTGGGGGAACCAGAGGTGGAACCAAACCCACAAAGCCACCACTCCCAAGGCCAGGTATAGACTCATCTCAGGAGCAGTGGTGACACTCAGCAACTGTGAGTCACCACCATGTGACACCACCATCCTGCTGCCTTCCCCTTACCCCCTCCCCATGCCAGATAGACATAGAGCCAGACACAAAGGCTGGGACCTTCTCTTCTCTGGGCTGAGGGCCTCTGGGAGGAGGTTGGCTCAGGAAGAACACGTAGGGAGCCTGCAGGCCCAGGGCCCTGTTCTAAACTCCATCTGCTCAAGTGCTTCCCCCCCCCCATGTACCCCAACAGCCAGTCTCAGCAATAATCCTGTCCCAGTAAGGCGGCCCTGGGGGTCATGGGTTCTAATTACCGGGACCATCTGATGCCAGCCACTATCATTCTGTATTAGCAGACCCAAACCTGCGGGGGCCTAATGAGAAATACAGGGAAGGATGGCTCCCTCCCTACACCCTGCACCCCGCCTCCCACCTCCCTCCCTGGCAACCTCCCCTCCCGGACCACCTTCTGGTCGCACCAGAATGGGTTTCAGAGCCGCCTTAATTCTCACTTTAATTAAAAGGAAATGTCCTCCAAGTGCTTTGGGGCTGGATTTTCTTCCCCTCGCTGGAACATTTGTTCGGCCTCTGAGCTGAAGCCTGGTGCCTGGTTAATTGAAAGTTACAGATGAGCGAGGACATGGCTCCCCCGGGAGGGGACGAAGAGAGACACAAGCTGGCACTGGCTCCAAGCTTTTTCCAGTGTGTGTTGGGGAGGAGTGGCTATGCCCACCATACGGGATCATCCCAGCTATGGCAGACCCCTGTGGAAGCCTCAGGAGACACCATGCTAGAATTCTAAATAACTCATGAGCTCCATTTCCACTGGGAAAAAAACCCGACAAAACAACGTAAAAGAGTCCTGAACGCCACCATCCTCCCACCATCTGGAAACAATCATTGCTAACACCTGGGGGATGACAGTCTTCGAGAACTTTCTAGACACTTTGCATGACCCAGTGATTTTTATTGCCTTCTCGCTACCTTGATTATAAAAGTGATTGATGACCATTGGAAGTAAAAGCTGTGCATTTGAGCCATCCACAGGCAACATCATCCCCACAGCTGTGTGAGAGAAGTACAGGGCAGGGGCAGGGGAGGGCCAGGGTGTGGGCCCTAAAGTTCAAGTACTGTGACAGATAACCGCCTGGGGTGATCAGCATGTAAGAGAAGGGCGCTTGTTCTTTCTCTAAGATCTTTCCACTCTGAGATCAAGGCATCTATTACCTTTAGGCTTCTGGTGAGGGAATGTGGCAGACAAAAGATGATTGATGAAGGGGACAGAGTCTCTTTCCCCCTTCAGGGGCCTGTCCCTAATGACCTAAGACTTCCCACTAGGCTCAGCCTCCTAAAGCATCCACCCTCCCCTTTACAGGGCCAGTGGACCTTTAGTGGAACCCAGAGACAGACACTGAGCACTTTGTATCTTGTATTATAGGAGCAGGTTTTTCTGCCGCTCCTTAGATGCCTGTATGTGCACCTTGTGAACAGCCCAGAGTGCCTCTGGACCTGGAGGTACAGAGAAGCAGCCGAGAGGGAGGACGTGCAGGACTCTGGTACCACAACACTCAGGGGCGAGGCAACCACCTAAGCATGGCTGATGGTTTATTTTCCCTAGAGTATGAGCTCACCTCCTTCTTACAGTGCTCACCCTCTGAATAAAGCATAACGGAAGGGTTCAGTTCTTGTCTCTGCCCATGGCTGTTTATGATGACAGACCACATGAGCTCTAGCCTTTCAGTTCCAGATCCAAGCTACAGCAACTGGGAATCTCATTTCCTGTATCTCTGTCCCATCTGAGGACACAGAGAAGCCATCTTGCAATAGTAGCTATCTTGGAAGATTGCTGTGCTGGGTTTATTGTTGTTTGTTTGTTTGGTTTGTTATTTGATTTTTTTTTTTTTTTTTTTTTTGAGACAGGGTGCCTCTGTGTAGCCCTGGCTATCTTGGAACTAACTCTGTAGACCAGGCTGGCCTTGAATGCAGAGATCTGCCCACCTCTGCCTCCTGAGAGCTGGGATCAAAGGCATGGACTACCATGCCTGGCTCTGCTGTAATGGTTAGTTTTATGTCAACTTGACACAAGCCAAAGTCATCTGAGAGGAGGGAAACTCCACTGAGAAAATACCTCCATTGGATTGGGCTGTAGACAAGTCTGGAGGGCTTTTTCTTAGTTAGTGATAGATGGGGAAGGGCTCAGTCCATTGTGGGAGGTGCCAACCCTGGGCTGGTGGTCCTGGGTTCTTTAAGCAGGCCGAGTAAGCCAATAGACTGTACCCCTCCATGGTCTCTGCATCAGCTCCTGCCTCTGGGTTCCTTCCCTGTTTTGAGTTCCTGTCCTGGCTTCCTTTGAAGATGAACAGTGACATGGAAGCATAAGCCAAATAAACCATTTCCTCCACAACTTACTTTTGTCAAGCAATAGTAAACCTAAGCTAAGACAGTTGCCAAGAGCAGGAATGGCTTCAAGTATCATGCCTACCTTTGCAGCAAACATAGCTGGTACTTGATTAATCATGATTAATCTTGCAACAATAGCTATTTTGCAGCAGTAGCCATCTTGGAAGGTTGCTGAGCTAGGTAGTTATTTATTGTTGTTGGTTTCCTTTGTTATTTGATTTTTTGAGACAGAGTTTCTTACTCCAGCTCCCAGGATGTCCTTCCAACCAAGGAGCAACACACAAGAGGGTCTGCGTGGCACTGTGTGAAGCTGGGGTTACACCCCAATAAAATGTACATTATGAGACTACCAGAAGTTGAGAGGCCCAGGAAACGCTTGCTCTGTCCTACATCCTAGCTTCATCCCGGAGCAGCTGCAGAGTGGCAGGGGGCTCATCTCATCTTGTGGCTAAGGAGAAGTAGCTCCATTTCCCACTCTGCACGGCAACATACTGTTACACTAAACATTACCAGCCCAGGAAAGATTAAAGTTCAAAATAGAAGACTTGAGGTATGGTTTCTGCCAAATGCCTGTCACTTTCAGATGGCAGCCCTGCTTAAAAAAAAAAAAAAAAAAAAAAAAAAAAAAAAAAAAAAAAATCTGGTCCTCGAGAGTCAGTGGCTGTCTGAATGTGGAACCTTGAATCCCATTTTAACTCATCACCAAACTAAATTGTGGCTCCTTGAAACAAAGTGACATTTGCTGTTTTTTTTTTCCTAGTATCACTTTGAATGGCTGGGGGATGTTTGCTGGGGGAGGGGGGGGGGCGGCCTGACATCTATCCTGAAAAGCTTGCCATGAAGCTTCCATTGAGCTCTTTCCTCTATGGCTGTTGTCACATGTCATGCCATGGTGACATTTCTGAGGAGAAACACTGGTTGCGTCTTTGAGGAGTGCCTAAGAAAGTGAGTCTGGAAGTGGGAAGATAAACCAAAGGAGCACACATTCTGATTGTCTTACCAAACCATGTGCAGAGTGACTTTTCTTGTGTTTTTCTGTTGGTTTGATTTTGTTTTTCAAGACCAGGTTTCTCTGTGTAGCTGTGGCTGTCCTGGAATTTGCTCTGTAGACCACGCTGGCCTCGAACTCACAGAGATCGTCTGCCTCTGCCTCCCAAGTGCTGGGATTAAAGGTGTGTGCCACCACCGGCTGGCTACACAGAGTGACTTTTCAAAGCTCTATTTCTGGATGTGCTCACCATTTACTGTGTGTGTTCCTCTCTGACCCTGATGGCACTGCCCACTATGCTTTCCAATGTGTCTGTAGGTTTATTTGATCATTAAAGAAGCTCTCTGTGGCTACTTTAGTTACCAAGTGAATAAACTAAGCATGTTGGTGAAGAGCAGGTTGGCAGAGCAAATTGCTTTTTCTTGCTGGTTTCCCCTCTGTGAGCTGGGGGGCTAATGGTGGCATCTGTCTTGCAGAGCTGTGGTGGACTATATGAATCACACTGCACCAAGCTTTTGGATCTGTCCTGGTCCTGGCAGCCACACCCAGGGCTGTTTCCTGCTGGGCTGGGCAGTTGCACAGACTATGCAGGTCTTCTGAGGGGAAGCACACTGTCATTTGACATAAGTCTCTTGTCCGGACTGGTTCTCGGTTCCTCAGTCTGTCAGCAGGGCTGGAAAGGCCTGTGCTGCTACCTCAGAAAGCTGTTAAATAGCTGGTTGAGGATGTGCCTCTCCAGAGCTCCATGGCTGCCTCTTTTCTGGCTTCCTGGAATCTCTGAGGGAGCAAAGTCCCTATGAGTGTGTGCTGTGACATGAGCGCAGCCACGTCAAGGACCACATAGCCTCAAGACTATGGAAAAAATGGCAAAACCTTTCCCCCAAGGCTTCCTCTGGTCCATATTCCGATGTTGATGTGTTTGTCCACCATAGCTCCCTCCTCCCGTATTTACAGTTTGAAAATTGCCCCCTACAGACACTTCTGCTGAGATGAACTAAGCCTGTCTCCTTGATTCAGCTGACCCTGCCTCCTTCTTTATCTATACATAATAACCACACTTCCTTGGTCAGCTCTACGCAATGACCCGCCTCCCGGCTCAAATTTATTATACGCACATGAGGTTTCCCTATCAGAGGGACCAGTTCACCCAGCTTTCCTGTGTGCATGCATGTACATGTGTGCGTGTGTGTGTGTGTGTGTGTGTGTGTATACCTTTTCTTTATTCCCTCACTGCCCTAGTAAGGTTAGTTTCTAAAACAGAGCAAAGATGTGGCATCTTGGGGCTTAACAATTCCAAATAGAAGTGGCAGAGTCCAGGAAGTCTTCTTGGAGAAGGGTGGGGCTTGAGAAAGCACCTGGAGTGACCAGCCTGGGGAAAGGAGGGCATCTTCTCCCCGCTCTGGGCAGAGCAAAGAGCACATACGGAGGTGGAAGGAGAAAAGTGATCTGGGCTCAGGGAAACTGGCCTAGGGACTGGGCCCAGTGCTCAGTGTTTTGTTTGTTGCTGCTGCTGTTGGTTTCTATTTGTTGGTTTTGTTTTGCTTTGTTGTTTTTGTTTTTCAAGATAGCATTTCTCTATGTAGTCCTTGATGTCCTAGAACTTGCTCTGTAGACCAGGCTGGCCTTGAACTCACAGCAATCCACCTGTCTCTGCCTCCTGAGTGCTGGGATTAAAGGTGTGTGCCACCACCACCTGGCCTAGGTGTTTTTGTTTTACCAGCAAAGGAGGGGAAGGTGGCTGGTGGGTGAGCAGCTCTTACACCAGCTGCCACTTGTTCCTGTTCATCAGAATCTGCCCCAGTGGCCTAGCCGTCAAGAGACCCCAGCCTAGCATCAAGGACTGAGGGGAGCTAACAGCTTGGGAGAAGTGGGTGCAGAAGCAGGGCAGAGAGGAGCAGCCTGTCACATCACTTATACTGTCCTGGGATACAAGATAAAGGTGCGAGAGCCCTTGCTCCATGATCACCCTGCTTTGTGTCAAGCTGTCTGCCCTTGCTTTTCTGTGCCTCAGTTTCCCCAGTAGTAAAAACAACGCTCTTTCCCTGGGGAAAGCTGCCATGATTCTGTTCCTGCAGGACCAGAGCTTGCCTCTGGCCTTTTCTGTTAGGTTTACTGCGCCAACTCCAGCAAAGGACTCAGCCAGAGAAGGCATCTGCCATGCCAAACGGAAGCCAGGAGGCAGGTCAGAGTCAAGGTTGCCAAAGACACTGTCAGGAGGCCAGGTTTCATCCTTCTGGTGTGCCATCTTAGAAGACTGGCTTTTCTGCACCTGGCCAAAAGATGGCAGAAGAAATGCTAAGGATCCCTACCTAGCAGAGAGTCAGGGTACAGGTGCTTTCTACAAGGATATGCATTTACAACTCATAACCAAGGCACAAAATAAAGACGAAAGTAAGTGTGAGGTTCCATTAAATGCCTGCAGCCAGTACCAGGTCATCATGCCCCTAAGACCCCTCTGTGCCCAGTCTGGTCATTGTACCCAACCTAAGTAAGCAATGCCCAGAAATTCCCACTGCAGCTCAGCCTGGCCTATCAGTGAGCTTTTCATTCATTTATGCTGCCACGCACAGTATTCTCAGTGTCCTTTGCCCAGCGTTGTTTTGATGAAATCTCATCTGCCCCATGGAGCTCTCTGACTTGCTTGTTCATCCTATTTCCATTTGAAAATCTCACAGTCTCCTGTTGGTTAGCATTGTGGCCTCCAGTGAAGGGCTGTTAAAATGCTGCCGTGAATGCTCTTGCACTATCTTTTGGTAAACACTATATTCGAGGGCACAGGAAAGACACTACCGAGATGGCTGCTCTGTGGGTGGGAAAGCAAGTTTATTCCAAGTGGCCAAGGGTATCTCTTGGGAAAACAGAGAGAAGTGGGACCAGGAGAAAAATTCTAGATGTTTTTTTTTTAAAGAGATTGGGTGTCTGGGAAGAGGGAAGATTAGCTGAAACAGCCTGGGAACTAGCATGGAGCTCTGGTCTGCTGGAGTCATGTTTGAGATAATGGAGAACTGCATGCCCTCTCCCGAGGTGGGGCGGGGGTGGGGCTGTAGGAGCAGGTAAGAAAAGAAATGCCTTTTCCTGGCAAACAAACCCATTTCATAAGGTTTCTGATGAATACTTAGTGTTTATGGGTCAGAGTCCAGCCTGAGCCGAGCCCAAATTGTCATTTTGGGAAGTTGGGACAAACACTAAGCCTGACTCTGTTAGGCAAACCCCTAGGAAGAGAATTACTGGGTCCTAGGGCATGCACACACTGGCTTCATTAAACACATGGCATTGCGTTTCAGTATTTTTTTTATGATGTAAATTTCTAAACATATGGAAGTTAAATTACTAGTATACTGACCCCCTGAATGCCCACCACCTTGATTCTAGCTTTAATACTGTTCCCTATGTTGGCTATTCACGCTGACTCAGGCAGCAGGGAAAGCCTTCCCCATTGTGGACTCCCTTTGTAAACCCTCAAGGCAGGAGAGTGGCCAGGACACCCCACCCCACCCTACCCCCTACCTAAGGAGCTTCAGGCACCTCCTCCCTTCCCTAACATCCCTAAAGGTAATTTTCTAAGGGCTGTAACTGTCATTCCCAGCCCAAAGGTGGGAGAGTGCCCAGACCCCATGTTACAAGAAAAATCCCACCAATTCCTGAGCTCCCCCAACTTCAGGATTTTCACCCTGATAATCTCTGCCCTGGAAATCTCCACACAATGCACTCGCGCGCGCGCGCGCGCGCGCACACACACACACACACACACACACACACACACACACACCCTGCCCCCACCTAAGAAATCCTATATAATTCCCTGCTGTCTTCTCCCTGGAGCAGAGGCAGCCACCCCTGGATCTGTTCCTCCCAATAAATCTCTTTTTATGAGATTTGCTGCCTGGTGTGACTCTCTCATGGGAAGAAGCAAAGAAGTGGACGAGGGCTCAGGCTCCTGAGCTCCACAGTCAGCTGGGCATACCCTCCCCTGGGAGCAGTGACACTGAAGACGAGGAGCTGATACATTGTAGGACTACAGCTCAGCCAGGGAGACCCTCCCTCAGGGCTGCAAAGCCTTTGCTGAGGAGGCCTCCTCTCAGATCTGTGTGGTTCCTGCGCTCCAGTGTCTCAGGATACCCTCCCATTGGGACACTGTCCCACCTCAGAGCTATGTGGCTCCTGAGTCCCAGGATACCTTTCTGTCCCAGCAAGCATGCCAACACTATACCTGCTGATCATGACTCCCACAAGCCATCTATTCACCTTTTTCCCCACCGTATAAGACCCTAAACTGCTGGGTATGGCACATGTCTTTGATCCCAACACTCAGGAGGCACCCGCAGAGGGAATGCTGTGAGTTGGAGATCAGCCCAGTCTACATATTGAGTTCTAGGAAAGCCAGGGATGTAAAGAAACCCTGCCTCAAATAACAATCACACAAACCTATCCTGACCATGCTTCAAGTCTGCCCGCTATATCTCATTGGCTAGGATTACTTCTATGCCCAGATTCCCACCAACAACTACCCAGGATAAAGGACCACGTGACTAGAATAGACCAGCTCAGATTCACCAACCAGCTGGGTCAGAGGCACGTTCACCTACAGCCTGAGAGCTTGGTGTGGAGGAGGAAAGGAAGGAAGTGACCGCTGGTTTCTGGCCTAATGCCTCTAACGCCATCTCCAGAGCGCACACAACAGACAGGGGGATGAGCTGTGTGAAACTTGAGGACCTCAGGGGAGACCCTCCTGTCTAAAAACTAGGAGCCAATACTCCCCTTACCTTGCCTCAGTGTTCATTTCACTTTCCCAGAGCAGAGCAGAGCAGAGCAGAAGTCCCAGCAGATCTCAGCTTCTCCCTTTAGAGTGTGGGATGCAGGGAGCTCTTGCCTTCTTTCACAATCCTGGATATAAAACTGATCCCCGCCCTATGTCCCAGCACCCTCTCATCTCTAGAGATAGCCCCGAGACAGTTGCTGTAAACTAGCACGAGGGAAGGCTAGCTAAGGGGCCTTCCTTGAGCACCAGACCTCAAACACGTGTGCCTGAGGCACACACCAGTACTCAATAAACTCTTTTTTCCTAAGATTGATGTCAGACTTTGGGCAAATTGCCACCCCTCCCCAGTCCTCAGCTGCATCATCTACAGAGATGAGAAAGGAAAGAGAACAATATTTGATAAGAGAAATCTACCCTACTCTTGAGGCTTCTCGCTCCAGGCCAGCAGGCAGCACCTTCCACTTCGCCCCCACCATCTCTCTGTAAAGATCCTGAGACAAACACGGCCTCAATTGACCACAGCCAGCAGCCGAGCATGGGAAGTTTATCAGACATGCAAATGAGCAGGCCCACACCAGCCCCTTCCAACAGGCGAGCATGACACAACTTAAAGAGCACAGATGTCAACTTAGGCAGTGAGCTCGGGTCTGGGACCCACATTCCGAGATAGCCAGCTCAGCTGCACCTGAGGCACCAGGGAGTTTAAAACGAGGAGTCTCACCCTACATCTAAAGATGCCCAGTGAGTGGATCTGAGGTAGGGGTAGGGACTTGAACCTGTAGCCAGGTTTGGGAGCTAGCACTTTCAGAGTTTGGGAGAAGCTCCTGCCCCTTAGCTACCTATGGACCCTGGTGTGGTCAGCTATCCATTCATTTGCTTGTTGGTTTCTTAAGGAAACTCTATTTAATCTGCTGTCTGGCTTTCTCACTTGTTCACCTGGCCACCTATTTCAATCCACACAGTCACAGCATTTTCTGCTGCTCCAGGAGGATGTACTCTAAGATCTCAGTGGATGTCTGAACCCACAAATTCTACCAAGCTTGCTCAGGCTATGTTTCCTCCTACCCATGCATATGTATGGCAGTTTTGAGTATAGATTAGGTACAGAAAGAAATCCACAGCTGTTTACGTTGATAACATGAACAGTCCTCCCCTAAAAGTTCAATGAACACGGCCTCTTGGAGCATCCCATTCTGATGTACTCACCGTTCTGCGATGCGTGCTGACGTCATGCCTGCATGATGAGATGCGGAGAGGCGCGCAGTGTAACTATCGTGGCAGGGTTGGGCGGTGACATCAATGGTCTGTTGAACACAAGCACTGTGGCACTGTGGCTGTCCCTACTGTCTGGTGACCGAGCCAGCTACTAGGTGACTAGATGGTGAGCAGTATACACAGCGTGGACATGCTGGACAGTGGCGTGACTCACATCCTGTGTGGGATGAAGCAGGATGATGTGAGCCTTCCTCGTGGTCCCCAGGATGGCACACAACTTAAAACAAATGAATTGCTTATTTCTGGAATTTTCCATGTAGTATCTTCAAATTAGCTGTAATAAAAACTGCAGAGAGTACAATTGGGTAAGTGGAATGGCAGCGTTTGTGGCATGGCAGGCACTGGAGAGGAAAAGTCCCTGTTTCCAGGGGGACGGCTGTGTGGCTGGGGGATACGGATGCAAAGAAGGCACCGTGATGACACCGTGTGCTCACCTGGGTAGGTCCAGGAGTCCCCAGAACTCAGGTGAGGGCAGGAGCTGATGCTAGGTACGGTTCTCGCAAACTCCAGCCACTCTGAGGGGGGGCGGGGGACCTACAAGTGTGAGGACTTCCCAAGCTGAGAGTGGAGAAAATGGAGAGACTTGGGGTCAGGGGAAGAGGGATGAACGTTAAACTCCAGCAGGGCAGGGGCTTGCAGGGACCTCTGGGATTTGAGTATGGATCTCTGGATATGGAAGGGACTCTCAGTTTCCTGGCTTAGAGCAGTGGCTCTCAACCTTCCTAATGCTGTGCCCCTTAAGTACAGTTCCTCATGTCGTGGTGACCCCCCCCAACCATAAGGTTATTTTTGTTGCCACTTCTTAACTGTAATTTTGCTACTGTTACGAATCAGTGTAAATGTCTGTGTTTTCCCATCATCTTAGGTGACCCCTAAGGGGTCACGACCCACAGGTTGAGAACTGCTACCTTAGAGCATGCACTCTAGCTGAGGGTAGAGAAAGAGTTGGAGGTTGGCAGAATAGAAAGGGGGCACAGCAATGGTCAAGTGGCCACACATGACTGTGGCCCTCATAGGAGGTGGGGAGAGGACAGGATAGAGTTGAGACATTGGGGTCGGGGAGACACCCCAGGGGAGACTCTAACCTCACATCATCACAATGGTCTAGCAAGGCTGAGGAGAGGTGATTCTGACCCCCAGCTTGGCTCGCTCAGCTCAAGTGAAGTCCAGCTGTGAGCCCCACAAGATCCCGAACCTGTTCGAGGTCGGCTCCCTTACTTCTAATGAAGTCCCACGAGGCCATTAATTTGTTACAGAGCTTCAGCTTAAAAACACTCATAAGCTAAAAGGCCAGTTTAAAATTAATATTTTAATGATCAGGATTTAGCAACATGACCCCTAGGTAATGTTATTCTCCCAGTGTGGTAGGGTTGAGGAAAAAAGAAAAAAAAAAAACTTATCTCAAGGCCCTTCTTCCACTGGAGCCACTCAGAACCCCATGGCTGCCAGTAGAGGCACAGAGTTAGCCCCTGGCATGTGTGTAGCCTCTTCCTGCTCTGCTTACATGCCTCCAGGGATGGTGGACTCGCTTCCTAATGACCAGGGCAGTTTGTTCTATGTTTGGACAGGCCTGGCCATCAGAGCCTCTCGCCCCTCACATACCTTTGATGAGTCCTAGGCCCCGGGATTTCCTTCCCACATCCACTCCACATTCATTCTTCAGCAACTCAGTCCTTATTAAAGCAACCCCTCCATTTGTCTGAAGCATCACATCATTTCCCTGCCTTTGTCATCTTCTCTCCACACACACTGCACATGCATGTCACATGTTTCTGAGTTTACTTGGGGTTAAATTGCGTCTCCTAACTAAGCACAAGGACAATTCTCTTACATGACCACATGCTCAGGATCAAGGGATTAACACAGATACGGTATATTTTATCTCACTACATAGTGTATTTAAATTCCAGCCATGGATCCACCAAAGAAAGCCCTTTAGAATAAAAGAAAAATGTGTTATTTTACAAAAGCAGCCTAAGGGCTTATTTTGCTTCCATCTGGGGAGATGTGGTTCATCGCGGCAAGAAGGCAGCTGCAGTGTGAGATGGCTAAGCAGGCTGCACTCACAGCCAGGGAGGAAAAAAAAAAATGAACGCTGCTTCTCAGCTCTCTCTTTATACCTTTTATATCCAGCCCATGGGAAGGTGACATCTCTATTTAGGGTAGCCTTTCTGGAAACACCCCTGCTTCCATAGGCAGAGCTGTGTCTCCTAGGTGATTCCTAACCCAGTTAGGTTGACAGTGAAGATCAATCACTAAAACCCATTCCTTGTCAACTGTTAGCTCATAATGCTGTGCAACCTTGGCCCTCAAAGAGTCTTGGCCATCTCACAGTGTGTTTAGTTCATCTCTAAAAGTCTCCCAAATCATAACGTTTCTAACATTGCTTGAAAGCCACATGCCCCGCCTATAATCCTAGCATTCTGGTGTTTAAGACAATCTTTGGTTGTGTGGCGAGTTTGAGACCTTTCTGATCAATATGAAACTCTCTCATTGGTCAATGGCAGAGTAAACTTTCCTCCTTCAAAGGAGAGGAACTCGGGCATAGCAAGGAAAGATGACTCAATTTCTATGACAAGCAAGATTTGAAAGGACAAACCCTGACACCTGGAGCTCTTTGGTGGTCTCATCTGAGTGCTGCAGGACTTGGCAGCCTACGCTACAGTGAGTCCTACGGTTTCCAGCACACACACCGTCTCTCTTCGGCAAGCTTCACTTTTTTGTGGCTGCCCCAGTGTCTTGTCATCTCAGCATCCTGGGGGCTCCATTGCCTCTTAGGCTTTACCTTCTTAGGTTCATGCAATGGCCTCTCTGTTGTCAAATGGAGAAAGTCTTCAGAGCATCCTCAGATCAAGTTCTGTAGCCAATGTAAACATGTTTTTGTTTTGATCCTGGGCGTGGGATGGGGAACAGACTTGTGAGATGTTTATCCACTAGAAGAAGACAACCACCTCGTGCAAGGATTTGCTTTTTTGTCAGCTGAAACACATCTTAGTACAGACTCTGAGAGGGGAGATATATATATGAGCCTCAAACAAGAGGCAGGGCTTTTTGGGTCTTGGTATTGTTTGGCTGTTCATTGCTCCACTTTGAGACACCCCTAGAGAGACCCACTCCAGAGAATGCTTCGGGGCTCTGGGTTTCAGCTGCTGTTCCAGGTTCCAGCAGTGGAATTGCTTGCTGGTCTGCTGAAATCCTGCCGACTAGACCAGGGGAATCGCTCCCAGGAACTGAGTCCCGAAAGGTCTACTTCTCCTGTTCCCATTAACCTCTTCTCTCTCCTATCTAGGGCAGGTGGGTTGGAAGAGAGGTGTAAAAATTAAAGAACCTCAAATAAAGTAGGTTTGGAAAAGGTCGAAGCCTACAAAGTTCCTTCCTTTCTAATGCATTTGTGTTCCACAAGTTGGTGCCTTCAATGGGTGGTGTCTTGTTGTGGGGTATCCACCAGAGAAGACTTCTTGGATATGGATTCAAACCAATAGAAAGTCTTTATTAGCTGGCTGGTGATCCACTGGCTGTTCCAGATGCCAGTTAGCCCCCCAGCCTTTCTCAGGGTGAGCTTCTAACGCACGCACGTGCGCGCGCGCGCGCGCACACACACACACACACAAAACAGTATCCTGGATTGACATACTTCAGTTAACAAGAACAGTCAGCTAGAAACAGAACTACAGAAGCCAAAAGACAAGGTTAGTACAGCTACAGGTTTTCAAGAACTATGGACTTTGATGGATTAGGTCTTTGTTTTCTATTTATCAGGTGACATTGTCTACATGCCGAGTTCTATGACCTAAATAGTACTTCTGCCATGATGTCAGTTGTGCTGAGGTCTGGGGGCCTGTTCCAGTCTTGCCTCTAGGGTATCTTTCCTATTGTTCCAGCACAGAGAACAAGATTTCTCCTGAAAGGTGCAATTTCTGTAATAATTTGTAGCTGCTTTCTGCACACTCACCTCACCTCAACTTTGATTTTGCTCGTGTTCCTTCCTGGACAAATTACCCATTTTCTCTACCCTTCTGGTTTGAAGTCTCATTACAAACCTCACTAAACAGAACAGCAATAATCACACCATAATCATAACCTAAACGTTAGGCCATATTGAAAATTTTCCTGCCAAATAGAGGTCCATTGCTTCTAAATGTGGCCTCACTCAAGCTCTCAGAACATGAGCAAAAACACAGGGGATGGTTTGCCAGGGTCCAACACAAGTGGCCTTCAGCCCAATTCCCAATAAGAGTCCTATTCCTCTCTAAAACCTCAGGAGTGCAGTCTTTATAATGCTCATTTAGATTGTGGGTTTTCCAAACGCTCGCCTGAGTGGCCCATCAAATTCTGCTTAAAGCATTCTAGTGCTTCTGTAGCCCGTGGTGGGAAACACTCACATTCACACTCTTCCCATAAATTAATTCCAAATTCATAAAGTCATCGCAATGGCTCCACTTCACAGTACCAGTCTCCCGTATTAGTTACTTTTTCTCGTTGCTGTGATGAAATACCTAACGAAAGCAACTTAAGGATCAACTTTGGCTCACAGTTTGAGGGGATACAGTCCATCACAGAAAGGCATGGTAATAGAAATATGAGGCAGTTGGTCATATTACATCCATCGTCATGAAGCATAGAGTAATACATGCTGGTGCTCAGTTCACATCCTGTTTATTTCCTTTTTGTTCTATTTAGGGCCTCAGGCCATGGAACATTCAGGGAGGGTCTTCCCTCTTTGGTCTCACCTCTCTGGAAGTTCCTTAATAGATACTTCCAAAGTTCTGTCTCCTAGATGACTCTAAATCCAATCAAGTTGACAATACATTTTGTTTGTTTGTTTGTTTTTGGGGGCAAGGTTTCTCTGTGTAGCCTTGGCTGTCCTGGACTCACTTTGTAGACCAGGCTGGCCTTGAACTCACAGCAATGCGCCTGCCTCTGCCTCCCGAGTGCTAGGATTAAAGGTGTGCGCCACCACGCCTGGCCTGACAATAAATATTAACTACAATTTTTTTGTTTGTTTTTTGTTCAGGGAGACTAGCCAAGAATATGTTGCATTCATTGGTGTGTCTCATAAATATGAAAAAATCTCTCTCTCTCTCTCTGTCCATATGTGCTGAAGTAAGAGGACAACTTACAGGAGTCAGTTCTGTTCTTCCACCGCTTAAGTTCCTGACCTTGAACCTAAGTTGTCAAGCTTGATGACAAGTGCCTTTACCCACTAAGCCGTTTCTCCAGACCCTCCCGGATTGTTTTAAAGAGCATTCTGGAAGGCTTTTGAAGTTCTTTAGTGTGCGACTTCTGGTTGTCAGCTGAGGCTTCCTGTGTCTGAATGGGTGTGAGGCCTGGGGCTCTGCCATGCATAGGGAACTCCGCCCTTCATGTGCACTGTGGGCAGGCTCACAGGCTTCTGGTGCCAGCATTTGTGGTTCTTCCACGCTCTGGCTTTGGGTTGGTGTTTCCCAGCATAGTCTGATTGAGTTCCACAGCTCTCCTCTGATGCCCCCTACTCTGTAGCCCACTAAGTCAGTGAAGATGCACCTCCAGAGGGGCAGGCAGAGGGAAAGAGCTGACTCTAGAGGTTCCTGTGAAAATGCTAGGTACACCATATGATGAGCTTTCTGGACCATCATCTGTCTTAACCCTGCCTAGTCTCAGATTTTTGTTCTTGTGCCCTGTTCCTTCTCTGCCTAAGGGAGTTACTATGGTGCTCAGTCCCAGGTTGCAGCTGTGTGCCCTTGAGGGTACAGCTTTACCTCTGTGGGCCTGAGGATTCTCCCCCAACTAGTGGAAACAGGAAGCTGAGAGGCATTCCAGAAGACAGGGCTGGGTGTGTAGCAAGCCTTCGGGAAACACGATTCCTTTCCTTACTCCTTCTGTCCTGAATTCACTGGCCAGAGGGAGGCCTTGACATCAGCACCCTGGGATCACCAGGGTCTGAGCCGGTCCACACGGTCCTGCCACTCAGTCAAGAAGCAGAACAGAGGGACAAGCATGGCTTCTTCTAATGATACCTTTGCCCAGGGTCCTTGCTAGTCAGCACTCTCCCCCGGCTCAGCCTCCTTTCCCAGGCAGAGTACCTTCCTGTCCACTCTTGCCTGGTGTCCTTATTGCCTCTGAAAAGCATCTAGCCCATCAGTATACTGCACCGTCACCTCTTTCTTCCGCTTCCTACCGAACCTGATGTGATGGCAGCCTTGAGAAGAACACCAAGACATTCTACTGATGAGGAATATCTAGGGGACAATCTCACTCCCCTTTGATTTCTCCAGAGACAGTGTTAGATATTAATAGATGTGTCCATCAAGACTAGGCTTTCTGTTTATGTCCCATTAGCATTTGTTAGCACAAGAAAGCTATCAAGAGCAAAATATGCACAGGCCTTACTTAATTGATGTGCGTCATAATGAAATGTCCTTGTCAGTAAATTGTCCTCCTCCAAAACAGGGCTATATTTTTCAAAAATATAGTTTATGATGTATTTCTCATTATAAAAATAACATCCATGTCTGGGACACAAAGTGCTGGCTTCATGGGAAACTACTATGTACACAAATGAAAAAACAAAAACAAACAAAAAACCAGAGGGAATATGGCTGGAGTGTTAGCATGAGGGTCATCTGTATTCCATGGGTTGGGAGGTGGCTGGTACAGGCCCTGAACACTACCACTGTGGTTGCTGCTACCGTTACTCTAGCATTGGCCTCTTCAATGCTATGAGCTTTCTGGACCATCATCCTGCCTTAACCCTGCCTAGTCTCAGCCTTTTTGCTCATGTGCCCTGTGCCTTCTCTGCCTATGGAGGTCACTGTGGTGTAGCACAGAGACCGGGCCTCTGTGAAGATCAGACCTGAAATGACTCTGTGACCCTGAACAACGGCCCAAGAAAGATCCCCTGAGAGTCAGGAGCAGGCTGGTTTATAAGAGAGAAAAGAAAGATTGTCACGACTGTGACATCACAGGAAGTTGTCAGTATGGCCCCATTTGAGTACTCACTGTGTTCAAGGCCCTCTCTGAAAACTTTATGCTTGGGGAGCCACCAATCCTCAAGCCTTTGGCAAGGCACAGTAGAAGGTGACAGAGACCCTCATCTACTCCAAAAGAGAAAGGCTAGGGGAAAAAAAAAAAAAAAAAAAAAAAAAAAAAAAAAAGGGGACTCAAATGGTTTTGTAACTTTGTGTTCAAAATCCATGTCAAACTGGCAAGGGCTTGGAGTCAAGGGGCCAGGGCCTAGACAGTAGAAGGCTGACTCACTGGAAAAAGGTATCTTAGTAGACACATGTGGTGGTTTGCATGAGCTTGGCCCACATAGACTCATAAAGTTGGATGCTTGGTCTTCAGTTAAAGAGCTATCAGGGAAGGGTTAGGAGGTGTGGCCTTGTTGGAGGAGGTGTGTCTTTGGGGGTGAGCTTCAAGGCTTCAAAAGCCCATCTGAGAGGTGGCTCAGAGATTGAGAACACCGGTTACTCTTCCAGAGGACCCGGGCTCAGTTCCCACCACCGACATGGTGGTTCACAACCATCTGTAACTCCAGAACTGAGGGATCTGACACCCTCTTCTGGGGTCTGTGGGTACACTACATAACATACATCCAGACAAAACACTCCCTCACATAATATAGAAATAAGTCAGAGAATGTAAGCTCACATTTAAGGTATCTTAGCCGTTAAACTGACAATGACATAATAACAAGACCCAGTTTAGAAAGGACATGGGGAGAGACTGCTACCAAACACTTCTGACAGGGATAATAATAGACCCAACTTCCTGGGGACAGCTTATCAGTAAGGGCTAGTGGTCCTGAAAATGCACAAACCTTTGGATTTGACAGTTCTGCTGTGGGCACATCTGGGGAGATACAGATGTGCACAAAACTTAGCACTTAAGGTAAAGAGCCCTTCTTTCCAAGCCTGGGAATGGTTGTCCCTCACAGCAATCTGTACCACTTTGATTTTTAAAGAGGAAAAATATTAAGCCTTCAGCTAAACATTTTGTGAAATGATGTAGCCACAGGCCCCACCTGAGGCTCGAGAACTGCAAGAGTCCCTGGAGAGCTGCTGACTGGGGAATCTTTAAGCTCTTTCCACATTAGAGAGCCTGAGGGGAGATTCCAGTTATCCATCTTCAGGATAAGCTGGGGACCCAAAATGCCATATTTCCTCGCCTTTGCCTGGAATGATAACAGCTCAGTGATGTCACCCTGGTTACCCCATGCTAACCAGAAGCTCTAATTAGCAACCACATCTGATTAATAAAAGCAGGGAGAGAAACAGCTCAATTATGAAGTGACAGTGTGCCAGACACAAAACTTCAAACCGCAGGGCTCCGGTGGGGGATGGGCTCTGACTGAAGAGGAACATCTCAGGAATGGCCCCTATATGAACATCTGCGGTTTTTGGAGTGCTCACTTGGGGCCAGGCATATGCTTTGTGCTTTTCTGGGTTTAATTCACTGCACTTCACC